>NC_063375.1:4157415-4184415 GCF_021869965.1 Rhincodon typus
ATGGGCCACCTCTTATTCTGAGATAATGCCTTTTGTACTTAAACTCTCTCACAGGGGTTAACAACCTTTCAACATCTACCTTGTCACCACCAAACCACCCCCCACCACTAAGAATCTCTCCTCTTCAGACTGATCCCTCCATACTTGTTATCATAAAACTGAGCCTTCTCTGGACTGCCAGTATATCTTTCCTTAAATAAGGGACCTAAATCCCTCACAGTATGCCAGCTGTGATCTAACTTGTACAGTTTTAGCAAAACCTCCATCAGAATCATCAGCAACAAAAAGAATTCAGGTCAGGCTTTCTCTTCTGAACTTGTCAAACTCAATATGGAGTCCAGAGCGTGACAACTGATTGAATCCCTACAGTGCAGAGAGAGGTCATTCAGCCCATCAAGTCCACACCGAGCCTCCAAAGACAATCCCACGCAGACTCAGACTCCCACAAACCCAAATTTAACATGGCAAACCCACCTCGTGTGCACATACTTGGAAACTATGACAATTTACTATGGCCAATCCCTGCATGTCTATGGACTGTGGGAGGAAACCAGAGCACCCAGAGGAAACCCACACAGACATGGGGAGAATGTGAAAACTTGCCACTGAAAGTCACTCAAGGCTGGAATGGAACCCAAATCCCTGGCACCGTGAAGCAGCAGTGCTAACCACTTTGCCACCCCTACTGAGTGAGAATTAATTGGATATCAATAGGTTACGATGGTGATATTTGTGCATGACCAAATTATTTCATGAGGGAGAGAAAGGGTGTAAATTTAGACACAGGTCTGTCAGTGAGATTCCATCATTGCTGCTGGAATTAGACCACGTGAAGACAGTGAATAAAGCAGAGAATGAGACCAGGATCATAATTAGTCTGAAGAGATTGGATAATTGGAGTTGCTTGAGAGTGAGAAAATGTTGGACAATTAGTTGCAATATTGATGGTGATTGCTGGGAACAGGTAGCATACTAATTGACAGAGAGGAGTTATAGTGGCACCCAAGAATGTATTCCATCTAGATGCATCACAGCTTGGTATGGCAACTGCTCTTCCCAAGACTGCAAGTATTGAGTGTCGTGAACACAGCCCCGTCCATGAATCAAACCAGCCTTCCATCCATTTACTCCATCTTGTGACAAAGCCATGGCTTTAAGAGGTGTATTTCATCCAGGTTTCTTTTTGAAAAAGAAAGGTTAAGGCAGAGATTACGAACAGCTTGCCAGAGTCGCGAGGGTAAACAACCTGTGAGGCCTTAGTCCTTTTTTTAAAATTTGGAACAATACAGCCAGTCTGGATGGCCAGCTCTCATTGACCAGGATTTCTAGAATATGTTTAGGTTTTAGGTTTAGCTTTAAGCAGTTGTTGTTGTGTGCCTGAAGGAATGGAAGCTATTTTTCCCTCTCTCGATTACAGTCAAAAGCTGGGGGTTCTCTTCCTAGGCTGTTAGATTGCACGTGAGACGAAACAAAAACAGAAATAACTCCAGATGCTGTAAATCAGAAAGAAAAACAGAAATTGCTGGAAAAGCTCAGCAGGTCTGGCAGCATCTGTGGAGAGAAATCAGAGTTAACACTTCGGTTCGAGTTCTCAGTACCAGTTCTGAGGATGGGCACGCAACCCAAAACATTAATTGTGATTTTTCTCCACAGATGCTGCCAGACCTGCTGAGCTGTTCCAGCAATTTTTGTTTTTGTAACATACCTGCTGTTTGACAGAAGCAGCTGGTCACAATTGGCTTTGTACCGAGGAAATATTACATTGTCTTGGTCCTTGGCGTATTTGCCCAAAAGACGACAGAAGAGAGATCTCCTGTAAATCAGCATTAGGCATGTTTGACAGTATCAAACTGATCAATGTAACATTCAGTTGATAATCATTAGCATGTTTTTTCTTTAAAACCAGCAATTCAAACAGAATCACAAATCTGATTCCATTCTTGGCCTGAGCTACCCCTTGTCCAGGGATATTTTTAAAAAAATAATTCAATACCAATTCACTGAGATCCAGAAACAAACTAACACCTGTGCAGCTCCACGAACAGGACTATCCAATGCAAGTGCGTCTGTGGATATGTGCGTTTATTTACCAAACTGTTTATGTTAGTCTCTGTTATGTGAATATTTGAGTGCAGTTATCAATTCTTACCTGTTAGTTTCTGCTAAGTGGCTGTGTGTATATTGTTATCAATTCGTACCAGTCAGTTTCTGCAATGGAAGTATGTGAGTGGTTATCAATTTTTAAACTGTCAATTTCTGTTATGTGATCATTATCAATCGTAACTGTCAGTTTTGGTTTTGTGAATATCTAAATATAGTTATCAATATGTAACTGTCAGTTTCTGCCATGTGAATGTGTTAGTGTATTTACCAATCTATCCCCTTATCAGTTTCTGCTGTGTATCTGAGAGTGTAACTATCAACCTGAACCTGTCAGTTTCAGCTATGAGAACAAGAGTGGGTTATCAGTCTCTACCTGTCAGTTTCTGCTATTTCAATATTGATCCGTCCCTGTCAGACTCTGCTCTTTGAATATACAAATGTAGTTATCAATGTTTGTACATGTTTTTGCAATTATCAGTTAATCCCTGCCAGTTTCTTCTATTTGAATGTATGAGTTCAGTTATCAATTTGTTGTTTGTCCTGACATGGACCACAACAAGTGGATTCTCCCCCTCCCTCTATCCTTTCAAGCCAATCTTTATGCTAAACAGTGTGTTTATGAGATGTCACTGTATCGGAACAATTAATTTGTCATGGTTTCTGTCTCTGTTATTCTATTAAGTTTTCCAATAGGATTTCCCAATTTGGTTGCATTTTAGCCATAGTTTTTAAATAAATTGCGTTCTGCTTAACATCAAATAATTTGACCAATTGAATTTTACACATGTTTTACATCTGCCTTTAAAATAAGAAAAAAAGTTAAGGTCTAGGTTACCTGCTTAAAACATTTTGAGGGGGTCTGGTCCGGGTCATAACAATCTATACTTCCTGCTGCGTCAGGAAAGCAACTAACATAATCAAGGACCCCTCTCACCCTGGTTATACTCTCTTCCACCCTCTTCTGTCAGGTAGAAGATACAAAAGTTTGAATACACGTACTAACAGTTTCAATCTGGATGCATCACAGCTTCGTACGGTCTTCCAAAGACCGCAAGAAACTACTGAGTGTCATGAACACAGCCCTTCTTCCCTGCTGTTATCAGACTTTTCAATGGGCCTCTCAAAAGTTCATATTGATCCCCCTTTGTACCTTCTCTGCTGCTGTAACACTATATTCCACATTCTATTCTGTTACCCTGATGCACTTTGTATGGTACAATATGCTTGTATAGCCCACAAAACAACACTTCTCACTGTATCTCGCTCCATGTGATAATAATAAATCAAATCAAAAGTCCTAAATGGTTTATGGGACCATAAGACATAGGAGCAGAAATTAGGCTAGTCTGCCCATTGAATCTGTTCCACCATTCATTCATCATTGATATGTTTCTCAACACTTTTCTCTGCTTTGTTTCACATTGGCCATTGCACTTTTTGGTGTTTTACCCTTACATTCACCCCTCTCCAACTTTCTAATTTAAAGTCCTGCTGACCACCCTATTTAGCCTTTTAACTAGAATATTGGACATTGGTCCCAGCGGTACAGAATCCTTCTGTTCCAATACTGATGCCAGTGCCCCATGAACAAGGAACCCCTCTTTCGCACGCCACTCTTTTAGTACATATCTACTTCCCTTATTCTCATGTCCCCATGTCCATTCGCATGTGGCTCGGGCAGTAACCCTTGAGGGCCTAGTCTTTAATTTAGTTCCTAGTTCCTGATAATCTCTAAACAGGTCCTCTTTCCTAGTCTTGCCTAAGTTGTTTGTCCCGACATGGACCACAACAAGTGGATCCTCGCCCTCTTTCTATCCTTTCAGGCTGGTCAGAGATGACCCTCACCCTGGCACCGGGCAGGCAATACACCATGTGGGGCTCTCTACCCTGCTTACAAAGGATGCTGTCTATTCCCTTAATTATAGAATCCCCTACAACTACCACTCTTGAATGGCATCCTGTGTCTGGCTCATCCTCCCTACAGCCCTGTTCATCATTAACACACGGACAAGGAGAAGAGCTGAGGCTCCTCTGTTTCTGACTGCAGGATCCCTCTACCAGTCTCAATTACAGTCACACCTTGCTGTCCCTGGCCACTGACCAAATTTGTGGTATTTAGTCTGAAATTCTCTTCTCTCCCCACTCCCTGTGGGAGTGAGTCCCACATTCAACCGCTCTCTCTGGGGGTGGGGAGAGACATTGCTCCTAAATTCCCTGTTGGATGTATTTGTGACTGTCTTCTATTGTTGGTCCCTCCTTCTAGTTTCACAGTTCCACTTCATCCTCCACCTTATTCAATGGTGGAGCAGATTCAATGGGCATAAAGGCACACCCGATGCAACACCTCAGAGATACCCATGACCTTCTGGAATATTCCTCCCTTCCCTTCCCTTTCCCGCTGACTCCATCCCCTCCCAAAACACCACCTCCTGTCAGGTATTCACTGAAAATTAGAAGCAAAATCGATTAAATTTTCCAATTCCGGACCAGAAAGGGCAGCAGTACCAATGATATACCGATATATCAGAGAAAGAGTTGTGGGTGATAGCCGGAATAGGATGGAATAAGGAGTGTTCCACCTACTCCAGGAAGAGATGGGCATAACTGTGTCCGTGTGGGTATCCTTGGCCACCCCTCTGAGTTAAAAGGGCAGTTGTTGAGGGGGAGAACATTCTTAGCCAAGCAGAGGAGGGTGTTGTGGTTTGGAGATGGTTCAGGCCTCGGCTCCACAAAGAAGCGGAGAGCCCCGAGACCATCCTGGCAGGGGATGGACGTGTAACGAGATTGCACATTCAAGAGGAGGCTGCAGGAGCCTGCAAACTGGAAATTTCTGAAACAGGCATAAAGGGTCAGAGGAATCGTGGATGTTCATGGTCAGGGACTGGACCAGGGGAGAAAAGACCGAGTCAAGGTAGGAAGAGATGTATTCTGTGGGGTAGGAGCAGACTGACACAATGTGTCTGCCTGGGCAGGCCTGTTTGTGGATTTTCAGAACGAGGTAGAAGCGAGCTGTGCAGGGATGGGGAACTATCGGCTTGGAGGCAGTCGGGGAAGATCACCAAATGAAATGAGGTTAGTGACCATGTTGATACAATGACATGATGTTCCATGGTGGGGTCATTGTCCAGGGGGAGATAGGAGGAGGTATTTGAGAGCTGGTGCTCAGCCTCTGCAATATAGAGGTTAGTATGCCTGAATACAACAGCACCACCCTTATCGGCAGGTTTAATAACAATCAGGGTTGGATCTAGTGCAGAGGTCAATTCAGAGAGAGATAGGTTGGATTGGGTGAGGTGGGCAGAGAAATTGAGGTGACCGATGTCACATCGATTATGTTCATTGAGAACTGTTGAGTGCAGGTAAAAGGCCAGACAGAGGGGTGCAGGTGGAGGGAGAGTTTTGCAGATGTGTGAAGAAGTCTGTGGGATGGGGAGAGGGCTCTTGTCAAAAGAAACGGGCATGAAGGTGAAGACAATGGAAGAAGCGTTCGACATCACATTGTGCCCAAAATTCATTAAGGTGGGGACACAGAGGGATAAACCTTTGCCGAGTACAAAGTTCAGGCTCAGATTCTCCAGCATCAGGAAAGAGTGGCAGACTGTGGGAGGGTTGGTGCTGAGGGAGCGCCGCAATGTCAAAGGATTAGTACTGAGAGAGTGCTACACTATCGGAGCTGACATCCTATATGTGTAGTTCCATTGTAGCTGTATGCATGGTCATTATTTCCATGTCGATGTAATTAATAACTCGAATACTGCTGTCAGATGAGTTTCTCCAGAAATTGTGGAGGTTTTGTTTCCTGAGGAACTGGCTGATGAAATCACTGTTTTTAAATAACACTGGCTCGATTGAGGAAGGGTCTGCTTTCGGAAACATCACTGTGAAACGAGCAGCACATCTGTTGGAATTGAAGCTAATTTCAGAATTGTGATTTGAACTAGCCTGACTGTGATGGTGACCGAGAATCACTCAGCAGTGACTGAGGAACCTCATCTTGTTCATTCATGTCGCCTACACAATCAGCTATCATCCAATCAAGCCTCCTTGGTAACATCTCCCCCCTCCCCTGTCTTTTTCTCCTGCACAGCAGCGACTTACCAGGCCAGGAATCAGGACTAGGAATAATGTGGTCCCTTCACTTGCACAGGTAGATTACACAGAATATTACTCCATGCGACTCCAGTTCCACTGTCATGTGGATGACACTTAACCGCCCTCAGAAAAGGCAATTAGGGACAGGCAGCAGACACTGTTCATAAGGAAATAAACAGTTTTAAACATTCTTCCAGGGAGTGCTGTAATGTCAGACGGTGAGTGCTGAGGGTGTGCCGCAGTGTCGGAGGGCGAGTACTGAGGGAGTGCCACAATGTCAGAGAATCAGTACTGAGAAAGTGCTGCACTGTTGGAGCTGTCATCTTTTAGGTTATGTTCCAACGTAGCTGTGTGCATGATTGTTACCTTCATGTCGATATAATTATTAACTTGAATATTGCTGTCAGAGTTTCACCAGAAATGGGTGAAAGTTTCATTTCCTGAGGAACTGGCTGATGAAATCACTGTTTTTAAATAACACTGGCTAGATTGAGGAATGGGCTGTTTTCAGAGACATCACTTTGAAAGGAGCAACACATCTGTTGGATTTGAAGCTAGAATTGTGATTTGAACTGGCCTGACTGAGAATCACTCAGCAGTCACTGAGGAACCTCATCTTGTTCGTTCATGTCCCCTATAGAAATCAGCTGTCCTCATCCAATCAAGCCTCCTTGGTAACATTCACCCCTCTGTCACTTTCTCCTGCACAGCAGCGACTTCCCAGGCTGGGAATCAGGACTAGAATTAATGCGGTCCCTTCCTTTGCACAGGTAGATTACAAGGATATTACTCCATGTGACTCCATTTCCACTGTCATGTGGATGACCATTAACTGCCCTCAGAAAAGGCAATTAGGGACAAGCAGCAAACACTGCAGTTCATGAAGAAATAAATATTTTTGAACATTATTTCAGGGACCGCTGCACTATCGGGGGAGAGTGCTCAGGTTGTGTCGCAGTGTTGGACGGTACTGAGGAAGCGCTGTAGTGTCAGAGGATTAGTACCGAGGGAAAGCCACACTGCTGGAGGGTCAGTGTTGAGGGAATGCTGTACTGTCGGAGAACAGGGACAAGATAAGGAAGAAGAGTTACTGAGCTGTCGACGCGATTATGAATAACTTGTTCAAAATGTTTAGCCAGTTAGCAATGGCCTAGTGTGTGTGGATGTGCGTGTGTGTGCACAAAGACACATTCGCACACTCACTCTCAGTCACCCACCAACCCACCCACCCACATACCCTCAGACACTCACTCAGAGAGCCACTACAAAACACTGGTAAGGCCACATTTGAGATACTGTACACAATTTCAGTCACCCTAATGTAGAAAAGATGTTATTCAACCAGATAGTCTGCAAAGATTTACAAAGATGTTATCAAAACTGGAGGATTTTGAGATTTAAGGAGAGACTGGATAGACAGGGACTTTCGTCATGAGGGCAGAGATAAGGTGAATAACCACCGTCTTTTCTCCCAGGTGGGGGAAATTCAGAACTAGAAGGCAAAAATTTAAGGTGAGAAGAAAAGATTTAAAACGGACCAAAGAGGCAACTTTCTCCCACAGTGCGTTGTACATATATGGAATGAGATGCTAGAGGAATTGGTAGAGGTGTGTACAATTACAACATTTAAAATGCATTTGGACAGGTTCACGAATCGGAAAGGTTGAGAAGAATTTGGGCCAAATGCAGGCAACGGGATTAGTTCAGTTTGGAAAACCCGGTCGTCGCTGACGAGTTGCAACTGCGTGCCAAAAAAGCAACTAATTTATTCACATTACATTTCATCTGCCATGCACGTACCTACTTACAAGTTGTCCAAAACAAAAATCACGCAGAAACCGATTCTGAGCAATTGGTCACAAACTCCTCTTAGACATGAACAAAATTGCCCCCTAAAAAGATGGCGGAGACACGTGCACTGCCCAGCATACCTGGCACCGCGTCTGCGCCCTGCGGCCCCTCATTTCACATCAAGATGGCGACAATGGACCTAGCTCTAAATTACGGGAGCAGAAAAAAACGGCGGCATTAGAAGGTCGTATTCGGATTTACGGCTTACCCAACATCTTTATGAAACTTCTCTGTCACCCGCCGTGGCCGATCTCGCGCATCCTCCAGTTACACGCAGTACTGCGCCTGCGCACTGTTCCATGACCATATGATGAGGTGACGGTTTTCGACTGGGTTGGACAGTATCAGTAATCACACGACATCAGGTTATAATCCACCTCTCTCTCCCTCACACACATGTAAATCTATGGAGTAAATTCGTAATTGCAGGTACATTCAATTTTGTTCATAAAGCACTCAATTTATAGATAGTCAGTCAATGTGGCGTTTTATAATTTCCGGCTTGAGAAATAAAACCAGTCTGACTCCAAACCAAAACACAAACAGATTCTAAACAAGGTCTCAAACCTAACATCCATTGTCCGACCTAAAATGTCGCCTCTTCTTTACACTTATAAAACCTTTAGTTCTTTCAGGGCAATGACTTGACAGGAATTCGGGGATTTGCATATACATATTAATCAATTAAAACCTTCCAATTGACTAAAGATTTAACAACATGTTAGGTTTGTTTAATATATTCTCATCAGTGGTTTGACCCTTTGATCTTTGGTCCCCACCGCCAGGTATCCTGGGTATTCGAGTCACAATTGACTCTTGGCCCTACTGTATTCCAGTTGGGCGGGTTGGTTAGCTCAGCTGGCTGGATGACTGATTTCAGCATCTTGGTCTTAATTCCTACAATGTCTGAGTTTACCATTGAAATTTGCAACTTTCCCCTTGCCAGATTCACGGTGACCTACTTATTTAAGTGAGCAGCCCTAAACTTCAGTTAGAATATGGCGACTTTGCCTTTTTATTGAGTCAGTCTTGCTGTTATGCAATACAAAATGGAGCCAGAGGGAAAACAAATACTTAAATAAAATAAAGAACTGCGAATATTGGAATTTTGAAACAAAAACCTCATGAATGTGGGACCTTTTTGTTCTTGCTGTATAACTGGTTAAACAGTTCTCCTTTCATCTCAAAACTAAGTCATACGTAGGTCATAATGAATTAAGTGACTGTGTCAGATCTTAATGTGGTAATTGATTTGAAATACACATCTGTAAACTTTCCCTTTCAAGTTTCATATAAAAGCAGTTTGCAAATGACATTACTCTCAGCACAGGGTGGAAATTCAGAACACACAATTTGTTATTTTTTTATTTGCCTCTCCTGCTATCCCAAAGTTATAAATGCTGGCCACACGCACGTCCATTACTCCCTGGGTCGAAATCCATCTCTATTATTTCCATCCACAACTCCCAGTTTTCTCCCAACTCTCCTCTCTTCTGCCTCTCTTCATTACTACAGTTCCTATCTGTTCAGAGAAAATGAAATAAATGAGTGTTCGAGGCTTCCAACGAATCCTATGCAATTATACAAGGCACTAATCAGGCCACACTTGGAATGCAGTGAATGTTTATGCTATATGAGAAAACATATTAGAATTGCACTTGTGCCCTTTTTCCAAAAGAAACATTAGAATTGGAAGTCATGCGGTGAACTCAGCTAACCGAACCTTCCAGGTAACATACTGTACGTGGAACTGTATATGGCGGCATACTGACCCAGAATGCCAAACAGTATTAGATGTCCCCCAGTCACAGAACAGGAAAATGTGCGCAGGCGCAGTGCCATGGCGGTAGAGGAGTGTTGTCTTATGCGGCTCCTGGACCGTTAACAATTCGACAGAACGACGGGGCCGCTGCATTCAGCAGATGGACGGAAAAGCTTCGTGAAGATGTTTGGTAAGCTGCAAACCCCAGCACGACCTTCTAATGCTTCCGTTTGTCGCCAATGCCGGAGTTTAAAGTTGAATTCATGGCCGCCGTCTTGTTTGATAACGACGAGCGGTGGCGCGCAGGCAATTTTTATTGGGAGAACGTGCACGAGGTGCCGCCATGTTTTTAGGGGGCAATATTGTTTATAACTGGGAAGAGTTTGCCACCAATTGCTTACAATGAGGACAACTTCTCCGTCAAGCGGATTTGTGATTTGAACAAGTTGTGAGTGGCGAATACATAGTAGATAATATATAATGTGGATAAATTTGACGTTTTCCAGTTAGTAGCAAAAAGCAGGAAGCCAGTTTATTATCTGATTGGTGATAGATTTGAGAACGGACACCAGCCTGTGAAGGTAAGCTTGTATGTACTGTCGGTGGTGAAGAATGCAGATTGTATGTTAGCCTTCACAATGAGATGATTTCAATCCAGAAACAAGAATATTGTGCTGGAATTGTACAGGGTCATTGTGAGACTGAGGGAGCATCCAGTAGAAACGTGTAAAATTCAGGGCCATGCAGGATAAACACAGGAAAGATGTTCCCGATGACTGGGGAGCCCAGAACCAAGGTTCAAAGTTGAAGGATGCAGTGTAGGACTGGAGACTAAGATGAGCATAAATGTCCTTGCCCACGGAGTGGTGAGCTTGTGGACTTCTCTCCCACAGCAAACAGTTGAGGCCACAACATAGGACTGAAGTGTTCAAAGAGAAAGAAGGAACAGGGTACTTACGTGCATGTTTAGCCATGATCATTTAAATGTTGAAGCTGGATTAAAGGGCTGAATGGACTTCTCCTGCTCTTATTTTCTCTGACTGTATTGATGAAGCATACAGTAACAGAGGAGGAAGAACTATTCCCAACATCAACTGGGATAGTCATAGTGTGAAAGGTTTAGAGGAATGGAATTCTTAATATGCATCCTGGGCAGCTTTTGAAGCCAGTATGAAGAAGACCCTACAAGAGTGGGAACGGTACTAGACTTAATTTTAGGTCATTGAAGCCAAGCAAGTAGTTGAAATATCAGTACGGGAATCAGTTGTAGACATTGATCGTAACTCTGTTAGATTCAAGATTGTTTAGTACGGGACAAGGATGGGCATGGAATCAAAGTTCTAAACCAGTGGAAGGCAGATTGTAATAAGATCGAATATGATTTGGCTAGACTGGGCTGGGAGCAGATACCTTTCAGTAAATGTGTGTCACATCAGTGGGATACATTGAAGAAGGAAATTTGAGAGTTCCAATAAAGTCGAAGGGTGGGACCAACAAATCTTGTGAACCCCGTATATACAGGATTGGCTAAAGAGAAGAATGGAAGCAGTTAGTAGCTACCAAAGGTTCAAAACAGCAGAAGCCCTAGCCAAATACCGAATGTGCAGGGGGAGTCTTAGAAAAGGAAATTAGAGCAATAAAGGGACATGAAAGGATAATTGGCAAAATATAAGTGAAAGGGGTGACATGGGTTTGGAAACCAGAAAGACGGACAGTGAAACACTTTAAAAAAAATTAGCTTAGAAAGAGAAGAAGCTTCTGATTGGTCTAGCAGGCTTAAAAGCAAAAATCTCCTGGGCCAGATTAAATGTATCCCAGATTGGTGAGTAAGGCAAGACCAAAAATAGCAGGGGCACTGGCAATAATTTTTAACTGCTTTCTGAGCACTGGGGAGATGCCGAAGACCTGGTTGTCAAAGAAAGGTTGTAAGGAGAAACCAGGGAACTATAAACCTGTGAGTCTGACTTCAGTTCTGGGGAAGTTGTTGGAGGTGATTATATAAGATAGGATTTATGGGCATTTAGAAAGGCAGAAATTGATTAGGGATAGGAAGCATGGTTTTGTGCGAGGAAAATCGTGTCTCACAAACTAGATTGCGTTTTTTTGAGGAAATTACCAAAAAGGTTGATGATGGCAGAGCAGTAGACGTTGTTTATTTGGATTTTTGTAAAACCTTTTGACAAGGTTCTGCATGGTAGATGAATTAGTAAAGTTAGGTCGCATGGGATTCGGGGTGAGCTTGCCAACTGGATACATTATTGGCTTAACAGCAGGAGACAGAGAGTCATGGTGGAGGCTTGCTTTTCCGACTGGAGGCCTGTGACCAGCGATGTTCCACATGGATTGGTTCTGGGTTCTCTTTTGTTTGTCATTTATATGAATGAATTAGATGAGAATATAGAAGGCATGTTAGTAAGTTTGCGGATGACACCAACAGTGAATAACGTTTTCTAAGAATACTATGGGATCTCAATCAAATGGATTTCAATCTGAATAATTGAGGTATTGCATTTAGGTACAAGAAACAAGGGCAGGGCTTATACAATTAATGGTAGGGGCTTTGGTAGTCTTGTGGAACAGAAGGTCCCAGGGGTGTAGGAACATAATTCTTTAAAGTTTGAGTCACATATAGACAGGATGGATAAGAAGGCATTTAGCACGCTTACCTTCATTGCTCAGTTCTTTGAGCACAGCAGTTGGGACGTTATGTTGAGGCTGTACAGGACATTGGTGAGGGCACTTCTGGAGTACTATGTCCAGTTATGGTCTCCCAGTTATACGAAGGACCTTATCAAATTAGAGAGAGTTCAGAAGAGATTTACCAGGATGTTGCCAGGTATGGAAGGTTTGAGTTATAAGGAAAGGCTGGATAGGCTGGGACTTCTTTCACTGGAGTGTAGGAAGTTGAGAGGTGACCTGATAAAGTATATGAAATAATGAGAGGTATAGGTAGAGTTGATGGTAGTTGTCTTTTCTCTAAGATGGGGATCTTCAAGACCAGGGGGCACATATTTAATGTGAGAGGAGAGAGATTTGAAAAAGACATGACGCAAATTGTTTGCGCAGGGTGCATTGCATGTGGAATGTACCTCCTGAAGAAGTGGTGAATGTGAGTACAATTACAATGTTTAAAAGTCATTTGGATGGATGTATGAATAGGAAAAGTTTGGAGGGATACGGTCCAGGAGCAGGCAGGTGGGACTAGTTTAGTTTGGGATTTTATTCAGTATGGGCTGGTTGGACTGAAGGCTCTGTTTCCATGCTGTATGACTCTGAATCTATGACTCTGTGATGTGGGATTGTTATTCAAGAAGGGAACAAGGGATAAACCAGGAAATTACAGTCCAGTCTGTCTCACCTCAGTGGTGGGGAAACCATTAGAAGCAATTCTGAGGGACAGAATTAATCTGCATTTGGAGTTGAAGTAATTAGTCAGCAACAGTTAGCATGGTTTTGTTAAGGGGAGGTTATGTCTGACCAACTTTTTTTTTTTTATAAGCAAAGAAGTAGCCAGGTGTATAGATGAGAGCAATTAATTCGACATTGTCTGCTTGGACTTCATCAAGATTTTTGATAAAGTCCCACAGAGGAGACTGACAGCAAAGGAAAGAGTCCATAATAATCAAGATAATTTGGCTGAGTGGCTCCAAAATTGGCTGAGTGGTAAGAAGCAAACAGAGTTTGTTAGGCATATTTTTGTGACTGGAAGCCTGTATCCAGTGGGCTTCCACTGGGATCAGTATTGGGGCCCTTCCTGTTCGTGTTCATATAAACGATTCACAATGAATGTCAGGTGTTGATCAATAAATTCATGGGTAATATGAAAATTGGTGGGTGGTAAATAGTGAGGAGGACAGCCTTCTGAAGAGTGGTTGTGCAATTTAGGCCTATACTCTGAAGTGTAGAAGAATGAGCGGCTACCTAATTGAGTTATATAGCATGCTGCAAAGCATTGAGAAAGTGGAAGTTGAAAGGATGTTTCCTTCTGTGGGACGTTCTGGAGTGAGAGGTTATAGCTTTAGAATAAGGTTTGGCAGGTTTAACACAGATGAGAAGAAATTACTTGTCTCGGATGGTTGTGAATCTGTGAAATTCACTATCACAAAATGAGGTGAATGCTGGGACATTAAGTAAATTTAAGGAGGTAATTTAATGAGTAATTATTCATGGGCTGAAAGGTTATGGGCAGTTGGGGTGGGATGAGATCAGTCACAATTTTATTAAATGGCTGAATTGCTACTCCTGCTGCTAGTTCTTATGTTCTTAGATTACAGGAGGATATAGATAGGCTGGTAAGACAGGCTGATCAGTAGAAGTTGGAATTTAATTCAGATAAGTGAGAGGTGATACACTTGGGCAGGGCAAACGAGCCAATGGAATACATGAATAACAATGTAGGACTGAGGATCCGTAGGACCCTGCTGTGCAAGTCCATCCATCCCTTAAGGTAAGAGGACAGGCAGGTAAAGTGGTTAAAAGGCAAATGGGACACTTGCCTTTATTAGCCGAGGCATAGAGTTTGGGGACAGGGAAGTTATGCTGGAACTGTATATATAGTTGGTTGGGCCACAGCTAGAGTGTTGTGTGCAGTTCTGGAATCCAAAGGATACAAGAGATGTGATTTCACTAGAGACAGCACAGAGGAGATTTACCAGAATACTGTATGGGCTGGAGAGTTTTAGTTGTGAAGAAAAGTTGGACAGACTGGGATTGTTTTCTTTGGAGCAGAGGAGATTGAGAGGAGCAGGGTTGAGATGTATACGTTATGAGGCGTATAGCAGAATTTGAATCTGGATTCCCAAAACATTCTCTGAATTAATAGTCCAGCACTGATACCATTAATCCAATACATTCCCCAGGATTCTGACCCACCCAACAATACAGGAAGAGCAATATTGTTCCAAGTTTGCGGTAAGGAGACCTTTATAGGACAGATAAGGGGCGGTGTGCCATTGTTGCTTCTGCTGCCTGGATTGATGCTTGGTGCTCTGACCAGTTTCATTCCCTTTTGATTTGTGGTTTGATATTTTATAAAATGCTTAATAACAGAGCAGTTGGAAAACAGTGGCTGGGTTGGACAGAGTCAGCATGGATTTCTGAAGGGAAATGATGCTTGGCAAATCTCCTGGCATTCTTCTAGGAATTAATTAGCAGAGTTGATGAGGGGGAATCAGTGGGCATGGTTTATGTGGACTTTGAGAAGGCTTTTGACAAATTCCAACAGATAATATCAGGTGGTGGGGTGGGAGGGGGTGCAGTCTCAGAGAAACATATAAAATTTTAATACGATTAGACAGGTTTGATGCAGGAGGTTGTTCCTGATGCCAGGAATCACAGATTAAGGGTATGTGGTAAACCTTTTCGGTCTGAGGTGAGGAGAAATTTCTTCACACAGAGAGCGGTGAGCTTGTGGAATTTGCTACCACAGAAAGCCATTGAGGCCAAACCATTGTGTGATTTCAAGAAGGATTCGGATATAGCATTTGGCTCAAGGAATCAAAACATGTGGGGGGTAAAGGAAGAACATGCTTTTGAGTTATACGATCAGCCATGATAATACTGATTAGCAGAGCAGGCTCAAAGGGCCAAATGGCCCACTCCTGCTCTAATTTACTTGATTTCTATCGACACATTAGTCAGGAAGAAACTTCTCCCCCTGGTGGAGGGATCAATGACCAGGGTGCATAAATTTACAATCAGAGGCAGAAGATTTTAGAAGGCATGTGAGGAAAATATTTTTCACCTCCAGGGCAGTGGGAATGTGGAAATTGCTGCCTGTAAAGTAGTTCAGTCAGAAACAGTCATAACAATTGAAGTAGTATTTAGATGTGTGTGTGTGCGGCACAGGATTCTGGTCCAGTGCTGGAAAATGGGAGGAGAATAGTAAGGTCGTTGTTTCTGACTGGCACAGCCTTGACAGGCTGAAGGACCTTTTTGTTTGTAGACCTCTATGACTGTAATAACTTGTATACCGCTATCACCCCGCTGTGTCCTTTATTCACCATGGAGCAATGAGTTTCTTGAATGCAGCCTTGCAACTAAAATCCCCGATCCCTCAAACCATTCTAATGAAGCCCCTCTCCACCCTCCCAGGGACCCTCCCATCCTTCAGAATGTGTGGGTGATCACTGGTTTGTACAGACCCAGAATGCTGTCTGTTTGTGTCTGTGATGTCATCACACACTGGCAATTGCACAATGACATCACCCGCTCCCCAGGGATTTCCTCAAATGTGGGATTTTTCTGACTCTAGTGTTTCTGATATCTTTACAGGTGCTGGCTCCAGCGGGAGATTTTCAAATTTCAGACAGTGAAATTGTTAAGCGGTGAGTAACTTTGACCATTCTTTTACAATTTTGAGGTTTTTGGTGTGTGCCAGTTATTTGTGGGAGGATCCACATCTCTGAGGCTAGTGTAACTCTTTTACTGTGGATCTGAAGCCATGGCCATCCATTACTGTGTGTCGCCTCTATCATCCCTGATCAGCACTCTGCCATTGTCTAACCTGCTCTGTTTAAGTTTGTGTTTGTTTGCTGAATCTCTGAAGTTTCTGTCATTGCCCATCATCCAAGTGTGCGCTGCTGACTTACCAGCTCCATCTTCCCTCGGTACTTCTCACCGTAAGGAATTGTAGAGTCATAGAATCACACAGTTTAGAAGAGGCACTTTGATCCATCGAATCTGCACCAAAAACAAACTTAATTTCCACTGTTACAGAGAGAGTAGGAACTGCCGATGATTTCTGAAGAAGGGTCTCGACCCAAAACGTCAGCTTTCCTGCTCCTCTGATGCTGCTTGGCCTGCTGTGTTCATCCAGCTCTACACCTTGTTATCTCTTAATTTACACTGTTCCCACTTTCCAGTACTTGGCCCATCGTCTTAAAAGTTATGACGTTTCAAGTGCTCAGCCAAGTATGTTTTTAAAGGTTGTAAAGTTTCCGGCTTCACTTACGCTTCCAGCTGGTGTATTCCAAATACCCACCACCGTCTGAGTGAAAAACATAAACTTCATCAAATTCTCTCAATCTTCTGTCTTTCCCCTTTAAATGATGTCCTGTTGACCCTTCAGCTAAAGGGAACAGATGCTTCCTATCCACCCTGTCTATGACCCTCATAATCTTACAGGAACAGGAGTAGGCCATGCAGTCCCTGGAGCCTGTTCCATCATTCAATGCTGATCTGTCACCTAACACTATAAATGTACCTTTAGCCCATAGAATTGTGTTACAGTGAGTGGTAGAGTCATACAGCATAGAAACAGGCCCTTTGGTCCCCCGTGTCTATACTGACCAACAAACTCCAAACTGCGCTAATCCCATTTACCTGTGCTTGGTCAATAGACTACTATGTTCTGGCATTTTAAGTGTTCATTCAGATGCTTTTTAAATGTTGCGAGAGTACCTGCCTCCATCACCACCTCAGCCCCTGTGTTCCATATTTCCACCACTCTCTGGGTGAATTATTTTTCTCCCTTAGATCTCCTCGAAACCACTTATTCCTCACCTTAAACCTATGCCCTCTGGTCTTAGACATGTCTACGATGGGGAAAAGATTCTCATGATCTGCACTGTCTATAACTCTCAGAATTATGGATACACCACCTGAAACCTCCCAAATGCATGACCACACAGCCCCCTCTGCCCAATTTACCAGTCGATCAATATCAGACTGTAGCCTGAGAGCATCCTCCTCACTATCACCAATGCAACCAATTTTCCTGTCAGCTGCACGTCTGTCCTATAATGTCACATCCTTCCTATAATGTGGTGACCAGGACTGTTATACAGTACTCTAGCTGTGATCTGACCAAAATTCTGCACAGCTTCAACATAACCTCCCTGCTCTTATGATCTGTGCCTCGACTGATGAAGTCAATGTCGATTATAGAGTCGTAGAGATATACAGCATGGAAACAGGCCCTTCGGTCACGCTCGGTCATGCTGTTCAGATATCCTAAATTATTCTAGTCCCATTTGCCAGCATTTGGCCCATATTCCCCCTCAACCGTTCCTATTCATGTACTCATCCAGATGCCTTTTAATTGTTGTAATTGTACCAGCCTTCACCACTTCTCCTGGCAGCTCATTCTATACACGCATCACTCTCTGCATGAAAAAGTAGCTCCTTTTGTCCCTTTTAAATCTTACCCCTCTTACCTTAAACCTGTGCCCTCTAGTTTTGGACTCTGCTACCCTGGGGAAAAGACCTTGGCTGTTCACCCTATCCGTGCCCATCCTGATTTTATAAACTTCTATAAGGTCATCCCTCAGCCTCTGACATCTAGGGAAAATAGTCACTATCTATTCAGCCGCTCCCTTTAGCTCAAAACTTCCAGCCCTGGCAACATCCTTGTAAAATTTTTCTGAACTGTTTCAGGTTTCACAACATCCTTCCGATAGCAGGGAGAACAGAACTGAACATAGTATTCCAAAAGTGGCCTAACCAATATCCTGTCCAGCCTCAACATGACCAAACACTTCCCATACTCCATACACTGACCAATAAAGACAAGCATATCAAACGCCTTCTTCACTATTGTGTCTACCTGCGACTCCACTTCCAAGGAACTATGAACCTGCACTCCAAGGTCTCTTTGTTCCGCAACATTCCCCAGGACCTTACCATTAAGTGTATAAGTCCTGCCCTGATTTGCCTTTCCAACATGCAGCACCTCGCATTTTTCTAAATTAAACTCCCATCTACCATTCCTTGGCCCATTGACCCATCTGATCAAGATCCCATTGTACTCTTGGATAACCTTCTTGGCTGTCCATTACATCACTAATTTTTCTGTCATCTGCAAACTTACAAGCTATACCTCCTATATTCACATCCAAATCATTGATAGAAATGACAAAAAGCATTAGACCTGGCACCGATGGTCATAGGCCCCCAGTTCAAGAAGCAAGCCTCCTCCACTACCACCCTCTGCCTCCTACCTTCAAGCCAGTTGACTATCCAAATGGCTAGTTTTCCCTGTATTCCGTGTGATCTATCCTTTCTAACCAGATTACCGTGTGGAATTTTGTGAAATGCCTTACTGAAATCCATATAGACCACGTCCGCTGCTCTGCCTTCATCAATCTTCTTTGTCGCTTCCTCAACAAACTCAGTCAAGTTAGTGAGACACAATTTCCCACGCTCAAAACGACATTGACTGTCCCTAATCAATCCTTGATGGGATGTATGGTAACTTGCCAAGCTGGATCCAAAATTGGCTCAGTACTGGGAAACAGAGGGTGATGGTAGAAGACAGTTTGTGTGACTGGAACGCAGTGTGCAATGACATACCACAGGGATCAGTGCTTTTTGTGATATTCGTACATGATGTAGATAAGAATTGAGAGAGATGATGACTAAGTTTGTGAATGACACAAAAATTAGTCGGGTGTTTGACAGTGAGGAGACAGGTGTTAGGTTACTGGAACATATGAACAGATTGGTCAGAAGGCAGAATAGTGGTGTTGGAATTTAACCCTGATAAATGGGAAGTGATGCACTTTGGAAGAAGGAACAAGACAAATGGCAAAACATTAGGAAGCTCAAACGAACAAAGGGATCTTATGTGCTCATCTACATATTCCTGAAGGTGGCAGGACAGGTCAATTCATGTAGTTAAGAACGCATAAGGGACGCTTGCCTTTATTGGTCATTGCATAGATTCCAAGAGCAGGGTGTTACGAAGCAGGGGAAGGTCGAACCCTTCAGATAATTAACCCAAAACACGAGCCCCAATCTGTTGTTATGGGAGTAGAGATTCCCTTCTAATAATGATCTTGAAACACCCAGAGAAGCTTG
The DNA here is from genome assembly GCF_021869965.1 of Rhincodon typus. Classification (NCBI taxonomy): domain Eukaryota; kingdom Metazoa; phylum Chordata; class Chondrichthyes; order Orectolobiformes; family Rhincodontidae; genus Rhincodon; species Rhincodon typus. Next base: position 4,177,022 of record NC_063375.1, read on the forward strand.
CTTTGTAATCTGTTAAAAGAATGGTTAAAAGAAAGAAAATCCCTGATCTCCACTGTCAAAGTCACAAGTAACAATAACAATTTATTTATTTAACCCTAACAATGACCAAATGAACAGAATTACTGACAAACAGAACAATTTTTGCCCCCACCCCCCCCCCCCCCCCCCACTCCACCCCATACACCAGGCACCATCTATTCCCTAACTGACCTGAATTCTCCTGGTATGCTGTCCAAATAAACACAAGTCCCACTTATTATAAGCCCAATTAATAAGACAACAATAAATTAAAACATAATCTCTCCAACTTCGCATAGAATGTGTCTCTGAAACGCTCTTCCTTGTGTTGATCTCACGCCACAAACACTTTTCTTCCACTGATTCTGCTGTCAGGGATGTTTTCTCAGTGAAGATTCTTCACTAGAAGTGCCATGTTGGTACCTTTTGTGGATAGGATGGTGCTTTCTGAGAGAGCTTAGTGATTTCTTGTGTGAGCTGGGTGCTTATTTCTCAGATGGCAGCTAGCTCTCACACCCTTCAGATGGCAGTTGGCTCTCTGCCGATTTTTCCAAATGTTCTCTTTATATATACCCTTGATGACCCGTCCGTTTTCTTACAATTGCATCGGTCCGAGGTTGTCAAAACCGTCAGATTTAAATTCAATTGGCTTTCAATCCTTAAGTGCTTGATTTAGATTAATTGACTGCTTCCAGCTCATTGCCAAAACATCAAAACAAGCCTAAGGATTCCAATTACACAACCAATCAGTACATGTTTCCATTTTTAGAACTGTCTGAAATCTGCAGCTGCTTACAGACCCATTTTCTGCATAAATCTCTAACCTTTCACCTCAGTCCTGGTTGAACAACCCCACTGTTCTGCTGAAGTTTACCCACACATAGCTGTCTAAGGCTGACCCTGCCTTATTTTAAAACCCTTTGCCTTTTAAAGGGACAGCGCAAACAAATTTCTGAAGAAGGGTCTAGGCCCGAAACGTCAGCCTTCCTGCTCCTCTGATGCTGCTTGGCCTGCTGTGTTCATCCAGCTCTACACCTTGTTAGTGTAAACAAATTCTCGTTTCCTGCCTTCCAATTCACGATTACTCTACGCAACTTGGTAGCAAGGGAGGTCATATCGGGTTCGGCCGCAGCTGGACTACTGTGTGCAGTTTTCATCACCACACTGTATGAAGGATGTGATTGCTCTGGAGGGGGTGCAAAGGAGATTCACCAGGATGTTGCCTGGTTGGATCATTTCAGCTTTGAAGAGAGGCTGGATACTCTTAGGTTGTTACCTTTGGAGCAGAGAAGGCTGAGGGACGACCTGATAGAGATGTGTAAGATTATGAAGGGCATGTACAGGGTGGATAGAAAGCAGCTGTTCCTGACAGCTGAAGGGTCAATAATAAGGGGGCAATACTTCACAGTGAATGGTAGAAGATTTAAAGGGGATTGGAGGAAAACCTTTTTCACCCAGAGGTGTGCAGGAAGTTGAGGTGTGAAAGCTCAACTTTTCAAAACTACTTGAACGAGCCCTGGAAATGTCACGACATTCAAGGCTATGAACCCAGTGTGCGACCCGTGTCAGTATTGGGATAGTTTTGGCTCTATAGACTTGAATGGGCCACTGGGCCTCTTCTGTACTGTATGATTCTATAATCCTCCTCCTCCTGAGTAAAGACAGATGTGAAGTACTCATTTAACACGCTGCCAATGTCCTCTAGCTCCACGTAGATTGCCTCCTTGGTCCCTAACGGGCCTGACTCTTTCCCTGGTTATGCTCTTTCCCTGATATCCTTGTAGAATATCTTGGGATTCTCCCTAATCTTCTCTGCCAGTGTTTTATTATGCCCCACTTTGCTGTCCTCATTTCTTTCTTATGTTTCCCCCTTGTACTTTCTATTCTCCTCTGGGGCCTCCATCACTTTCTTCCCTTTGTACCTGTTAAAAGCTTCTCCTTCCCTTCTTATTCAGTCCTGAAATTTCATAGGCATCCAGAGTTCTCTGGACTTATTATAGAGTCAGAGTTATAAAGGTTTACAATGGAAAGAAAGGCCCTTCGGCCCATTGAGTCTGCGCCAGTCACAGACAACTAAGTGGTTATTGTAATTTTCCAACACTTGGCCCATAGCCCTGTATGCCTTTGGATCGCAAGGGTCCATCAGAATATTTCTTAAATGCTCCTACATTTCCCCCAAAGGGAACGTGTTTCACCTAATTCCTTGTTGAACAACCCCACTGTTCTGCTGAAGTTTACCCACACATAGCTGTCTAAGGCTGACCCTGCCTTAATTTAAAACAATTTGCCTTTCTCCAACCCACAGCCCTTTCTTGCAGACAATCTGTTTTTCCTCTCTGCTGCCTCACAGCGCCAGGGACCTGGGTTCGATTGTAGCCTTGGGCGACTGTGTGGAGTTTGTACATTCTTCGCCATGTTTGTGTGGGTTTCCTCCAGGTGCTCCAGTTTCCTCCCACAGTCCAAAGATGTGCAAATTAGATGGATTGATAATGCTAAATAACCCTGTAAAGTTTCGGAGGGTCGGTGCAGACCAGATTCGCCGTATGGCCTCTTTCTGCACTGTAGGGATTCTGTGAATTAGATTCAGCACTACATTGTCACATGTTGGAGCTACTACATGTTGATATAAAAACACTCCTGAGTACATTTGAATAAATCTGCCCCTCTAAACTGTTTACTCCATGACTACACCAATTAATGCTGGCGAAGTTGAAATTCTGTAATCTAACTACTAGGTTGTTCTTTTTACATATCTCAATGAATTGTCTGCATTATTCATTCTATTTCTCCTCCGATGCTGAGGTTATATTGACTCTCAAGTTCTGAACCTTTTTTTTATTCCTTGTAACTTATTCTGTACACCCTTAACATTAACTGATTCTCTGTCCTCAGACACTGCCTGACCTGTTGAGATTTTCCAGCATTTTCTGTTTATTTCAGACTGCAGCAGCTGCAGTATTTTGCTGCTCTTTTGATAAGAAGACCATAAGACGTAGGAGCAGAAATTAGGCCATTCGGCCCATCAAGTCTGTTCCACCATTTAATCATGGCTGATGCATTCCTCAACCCCATCTAGGCCTTGCTCCCAGAACCAAGTCTAGAAACACAGGCAGATGAATTAAAAGCCCATTTCTGACAGGGTGGGTGTTGGTCACAGATTGTGGCCTATTGGTTCCTATTAATTGAGTCACACAAAATCACTGAATGATTACAATGGAGAAGGAGGCTACTCTGTCCATTGTGTCTGTGCTGGCCTTTCTCCAAAAACAACTCACCGATTCCTATTATTTGCCCTTTTCTTTCCTCTTCAGGGGCTTTTCCGATTAGCTTTTGAAAGTCTTTGTTGTATCAGATTGAGCTGGATTAGTGATGGTGGAGAAGCTGCTGAGTTTACCCTGAGTCCTTTCAAAGCCAACTGGGCCCCGCAATTTCCAGCGTGAAGTTGTCAAAGGAGCTGGACTCTAGGAAGATCGGGTTGCTTAAAAAAACACTCTCCAGTGTATAACAAAAAAAATGGCTTGGCGAACAAATATTCTGCAGTTGCTGCAGAAACATGGGTGTTAACTTTCCAAAATGCATTAGATTCTGGAAAGTTTCTGTCTCACTGCAAAATAGCAGATACACCCCCTGTATTAAAGAGGTGAGGAAGGCAGACAACATAGAACATAGAAAGAGTACAGCACAGTACAGGCCCTTCGGCCCACGATGTTGTGCCAAACTTTTACCCCAAATCCAAGGTCTATCTAACCTCCACCCCTACATTATATTATCATTCACCTGCCCAGGAAACCAAAGGCCAGTTAGGTTGATCTGTCACGTAGGGGATGAGAATCAATTATTTGGTGGTATTATCATCAGACTATTAATCCGGGGACCTGGGTTTAGATCCTGCCATGGCAGATGGTAGAATTTGAATTGAATAAAACCCTGATTTTAAGTCTAACGATGGTCATGAATCCATTGTCGATTGTTAGGAACAAAACCATCTGGTTCACTAAGGTCTATTAGGGAAGAAAGCTGCTATCCTGAACTGGTCTGGCTTATGTGTGCAGACCCACAACAATGTTGACTCTTAACTGCCTTCTGGGCAGTTTATGGATGTCAACGAATGCTGGCCTAGCCAGTGACGTCCACTACCTCTGCATGAATTTAAAACAAAACTGAAGATATAAAAGTGAACAAAAGGATTTACATGCATTTAGAAAGATAAGGACTGATTAGGGAGAGTCAACATGGCTTTGTGCATGGGAAATCGTGTCTCAGTAAGTTGGTTGTGTTTTTTTGAAAATGTGGCAAAGAAGATTGAAGGCCGGATGGTAGACATTGTGTGTATGGACTTCAGCAAAATGCTCAACAAGGTTCTGCATGGTAGACTGGTTAACAAGGTTAGATCATAATACAGGAAGAGCTAGCCAGTTGGATACAAATTTGGATTCAAGGTAGGAAACAGAGGGTGGTGGTGGAGGGTTGTCTTTTGAACTGGAGGCCTGTGACCAGGTGGTGTGCCATAAGGATCAGTGCTGAGTCCACTGCTTTTTGTAATTATACAAATGATTTGGATGTGACAATATGGTTAGTAAGTTTGCAGATGACACCAACATTGGTGGCATAGTGGACAGTGAAGAAGGCTATCTTCACTGAGTAGTTTGGGATCTTGAACAGTGGGCTGAGGAGTGGAAGATGGAGTTTAATTTAGATAAATGTGAGGTGTTGCATTTCAATAAGGCAAATCAGGGCAGGATTTAGACAGTTAATGGTAGGCCCCTGGGGAGCATTGCCGAACAAGAGGACTTAGGGTTGCAGGTGCATAGTTCCTTGAAAGCGGAGTTGCAGGTAGACAGGATGGTGAAGAAAGCACTTGGGACGCTTGCCTTCATTTGTCACTGCATTGAGTTATAGGAGTTGAGATGTCATGTTGCGACTGTACAGGACATAGTTAGAATACTGTATTCAGTTCAGGTCTCCCTGCTATGGGAAAGAAGTTGTGAACCCTGAAAGGGTTCAGAAACGATTTACAGGGATATTGCCAGTATTGGAGGGTTTGAGCTGTGGGGTCGGAATGAAAAGACTGGGGCTTTTCTTCCCTAGAGCGTTGGAGGTAGAGTTGTGAGGCTTACCGCATCAACTGCCCTCCCAGGCAGTGCATTCCAGACTTGCACCACCCTTTAGGTGAAAAATGTTTTCCTCCATTCCCCTGTAAAACTCTTGCCTTTCACTGCAAAATGATGCCCAGTGTTCTTCAACTAAGGGAACAATTACTTCATTGTGTTTCTCCAATTTAGTGGAATTCTTTGAGGAGTGACATGTGCTTTGGATAAAGGGAGTCTGATGATAGATTGTACTTGGCTTTCCTGAAGGCATTTCACAAGGTACCATGGAGAAGGTGTCTGTTTAGAGAGGGAGCTACTGGTTTAGTGGTACATACCAGCCTGGATACTGGATTGGCTGGCTGGCAGAAAACCAAGAATATACATAAATGGATCTGTTTCAGATTGTCAGAATGTGATGAGTAGGGAGCCACAGGGTTCTGCTGAACCAAAACCTTTTGCAGTTTATATCAATGACTTGGATGAGGGGAATGAAGTCATGGTAGCTGCACTTTGTGTTGATACAAAGCTATCAGGAAAGGTTGCTGTGAAGAAGACTTAATTTCCCTACATCAGTCTGCAGCCTTTTTGAATGAATATTTCAGGTGAGCTATGATCTAGCAAAATGTGAAATTGTTCACTCCAGGGGAAAAACAGGAAAAGAAAACCAGTCCAGAGGATAGGTGCAGAATCTTGTGGGGCTGAGATATCTAGGGGGTCTGGTGTGTGATACACAAAACATTGGTATACAGTTAACAACAAGTGATGAAGAAGGCTCATGGAATGTTATTGTTTATCACGAGTGGAATCAAACAGAAAAGTAGGGAGTTGATGATTCAGTTGTACGGGGCATAAGTGTAAGCACACCTCCACAACTGTGTGCAGTTTTGGTCTCCTTATTGAAGGAAGGGTGTAAATGCAGTGGAGGTTCAGAAGACTGATATCTGAATGAGTGAGTTGTATTAGGATATTTTGGACAGCCTGGGCTTGTATGTTCACATGTTCAGAAAAGTGAGGTGTGATTTGACTCGTGCTTAATATCCTGAATGGGTTTTGACGAGGTGAATGTGGACATATTTTCTCCTAAGGGTAAGTCCAGAATGGGGAAGACCGTTTTAAAACGAGGAGTCTTTGTTTTGGAACAGAGATGAGTTCTTTATTCAAGACTTTGGAACTGTCAGCCTCAAAAGGCAGTCATTGAACATTTTTAAGGCAGAGGTGGATAGATTCTTGTTCAACCAGGGAATCAAAAGTTATTGGGTGTAGCTGGAAATTCAAAACATGAACTCATCGGTATTGGTCTTATTGAATGATGGAGCAGGCAGGAGGGCCCGATAGTTCATATGTTGGCCTTTGTTTTCATATGTTTGACATGGAGCCAAATGAGATACTAGGACAGATGCATGACTTTGTATTTTTATGAGGAGACTCACACTTCCATTATTTCTGTTCTAAATCAATTCCACAGGATATTAGAAGGAGAGGATTTACAGTCAGAAAACTGCAACTGATCAGGATTTCACAGAGTGGCCCAATTCGGTGTAACCTGAATCTCATTGGGTTTTGAACATGGAAGGAGAAAACACCATTGACAGCAGTGAGAAACTGTACATGTGTAGTGTGTGTGCACGAGCGTTCAGCCGATCATCTGACCTCTCGAAACATAAACGGAGTCACAAAGAGAAACTGTGGAAATGGATTCAGATCCCCGACTGAACTGGAAACTCATCGGCGCAGTCACACTGGGGAGAAACCATTCTCCTGCTCTGAATGTGGCAAGGGATTTGGTCAGAAATCCCACCTGCAGAGATACCAGCGAGTTCACACTGGGGAGAGACCATTCTCCTGCTCCGAGTGTGGGCAGGGATTCACTAATTCCTCCAACTTGCTGATACACCAGCGAGTGCACGCTGGGGAGAGGCCGTTCATCTGCTCTATGTGTGGCAAGGGATTCACTTTGTCTTCCAGCCTCCAGATACATCAACGAATTCACACTGAGGAGAGACCACTCACCAGCTCCTAATGGGGGATGGGGATTCTCCGACACATCCAGCTTGATGACACATCGGTGAGTTCACACTGATGAGAGTGTTACCTGTTCCCACTGCAGGATGGTGTTGAGGTGTTTATCTGAACTGACTGTACATCAGCAGACTGCCTGTGAATAAGCTGAGTGAGGGGATTCACTGAATCTGCCACCTTGTGGACAGTTCACACTGGGGAGAGGCTGATTCCCCCTGCACCAAGTGAGGGACATATTCACTCCGTCATCCAGCCTGCTGAAACACC
>NC_063375.1:4184915-4186554 GCF_021869965.1 Rhincodon typus
TCTGATATGCTTATCTCGCTGAAATAAGCATTTTAGTCAAACCAGTATCAAAAGTTGAGTGTCTTGGTGAAATTGAAATTTTGGTCTTCTGATACGCTTATCTCGCTGAAATAAGCACGTTAGTCAAAACAACATCAAAAGTTGAGTTTTTTGGGTGAAGTTCAGATTTTAATCTTCTGAAGTGCTGAACTCACTGAAATAAGCATTTTCGTCAATCCAGCTTCAAAAGTTGAGTGTCTTGGTGAAGTTGAGATTTTGGTCTTCTGATATGCTTATCTCGCTGGAGCAAGCACGTTAGTCAAAACAACATCAAAAGTTGAGTCATTTGGTGAAGTTGAGATTTTGATCTTCTGAAGTGCTTATCTCACTCAATGTCAAACCAACGTCTAAACTTGAGTCATTTGGTGAACTTCAGATTTTGGCCTTCTGAAGTGCCAATCTGAATGAAATAAGCATTTTAGTCTTACCAGCAGCAAAAATCAAGTCATTTGGTGAAGTTGAGATTTTTGGATTCTGAAGTGCTTATATCACTGAAAGAAGCATCTTAGTCAAAACAGCATCAAAAGTTGAGTCATTTGGTGAAGTTGTGATTTTGGTCTTCTGATATGCTTATCTTGCTGAAATAAGCACATTACGCAAAACAACATCAAAAGTTGAGTCATCTGGTGAAGTTGAGATTTATGACTTCCTAAGTCCTTACCTGAGTGAAATAAGCATTTCAGTCTAAACAGCATCAAAAATCAATCCATTTGTTGAAGTTGAGATTTTTGACTTCTGAAGTGCTTATCTCACTTAAATAAGCATTTTAAACAAACCAGCATCAAAAGTTACATCACTTGGTGAAGTTGAGATTTTAGTCTTCTGATATGCTTATCTCACTGAAATAAGCACATTAGTCAAAACAACATCAAAAGTTGTCTTATTTGGTGAAGTTGAGATTTTAATCTTCTGATATGCTTATCTCGCTGAAATAAGCACGTTCGTCAAAATAACATCAATAGTTGAGTCATTTGGTAGAGTTGAGATTTTGATCTACTGAAGTGCTTATCTCACTCAAAGAAGCATGTTAGTCAAACCAACATCAAAACTTGAGTCATTTGGTGAAGTTCAGATTTAGGTCTTCTGAATTGCTTATCTGAGTGAAATAAGCATGTTAGTGAAAACAGCATCAAAAACTAAGTCAACTCCCCCTCCCATTCCTCAGACGACATGTCCATCCTGGGCCTCCTGCAGTGCCACAACGATGCCACCCGAAGGTTGCAGGAACAGCAACTCATATTCCGCTTGGGAACCCTGCAGCCCAATGGTATCAATGTGGATTTCACAAGTTTCAAAATCTCCCCTCCCGCTACCACATCCCAAAACCAGTCCAGCTCGTCCCTGCCTCCCTAACCTGTTCTTCCTCCCACCTATCCCCTCCTCCCACCTCAAGCCGCACCTCCATCTCCTACCGACCAACCTCATCCCGCCCCCTTGACCTGTCCGTCCTCCCTGGACTGACCTATCCCCTTCCTAACTCCCTACCTACACTCACCTTTACTGGCTCCATCCCCGCCTCTTCGACCTGTTTGTTTCCTCTCCACCTATCCTCTCCTCTATCCCTCTTCTATCCGCCTCCCACTCTCTCCCTATTTATTTC
>NC_063375.1:4206554-4258550 GCF_021869965.1 Rhincodon typus
TTTTTAAAGTTACATTCAAAGTATACAAATAGATTAAGCTGTTACATTGTTACAATGACCGTTTATGAAGTAGATATTGAGTATAAACATAGAAGGAAACTTTTGATGTTATCAGTGACTGAGGAGGGCTAAAGTAATAAATAGAAGATTCTGGAAAGGCTCAGCAGACCTGGCAGCATCTGTGAAGAGAAATCAGAGTTAACGTTTCAGATCCAGTGACCTTTGTTCAGAACTGAGGAAGTGTTTGAAAGGTTAACTCTGATTTCTCTTCACAGATGCTACCAGATCTGCTTATCGTTTACAGCAAATTCTGTTTTTGTTTTTGACTTATAGCATCTGCAGTTCTTTGAGTTTTTATTTAGGACGAAAATCATCTTTGATGAATAGATGTCCCATACAAAGACACAACAATTAAATAATGTGAAATGCAAATTCACTTTCTGTGCCAAAGCCTGACAAGCAGAGAATGCAGCATGGACTGTCAAATACAGAATAAAGCTCTCTAAATAAATTAAGAAAAACAATATCCTAATACAAAATAAAACTAAGTGTCTCAGTGATACCATAGAACCCTAAAAAAGAAAACAGCCTACACTGACTTACAGGACCAGGTTTTCTAACACTAAGTAAAAACCAAAAGAACTGCGGATGCTGTAAATCAGGAACAAAAACAAAGTTGCTGGAAAAGCTCAGCAGGTCTGGCAGCATCTGTGTAGGAGAAAACAGAGTTAACATTTCGGGTCCGGTGACCCTTCCTCAGAACTGATGGTGGCTGGGAAAACATCAGTTTATATGCAGAAAATAGGGAGGTGGGTGGGGTAGGGAGTAAACGAAAGGATAGAGCCCAAAGAGAGAGAAAGACAGTTGTATATGCAGAAAATAGGGAGGTGGGTGGGGTAGGTAGTTGTATAACAACTGTTCACCATTAGCAACTATTCACCCTCCCAGCCTCCCATTAACAACTATTCACCCTCCCAGCCTGATCGTTAGCAACTCTCCTTTGTTTGTCCAACTGTCTTTCTCTCTCTTTGGACTCTATCCTATCATTTACTCCCTACCCTACCCACCTCCCTATTTTCTGCATATAAACTGACGTTTTCCCAGCCACCATCAGTCCTGAGGAAGGGTCACCAGACCCGAAACGTTAACTCTGTTTTCTCCTCCACAGATGCTGCCAGACCTGCTGAGCTTTTCCAGCAACTTTGTCTTTGTTTCTAAAAATAAGCTTGTCTGTCCATTTCTACATGATATCTTTATCCTGATATGCTATACAACAGAATGCAATTTCCTTTATCATTAGAAATACAGACTTGGCACAGAAAGCAGGCCTTCAGCCCATTGTGTTTGCACTCAGACATTTGTACTCTTTATCTTTTCTGCATACCAGTTTCCAATAATTGTTGAGACTATGAACTGTATCCCCATCTGCTCTCCACCTCCTTACCCCCACAGACTGACAGACAGCTTATAAATCACAAATGCAACTGGGGTTAAGGCTCACTCTCCACACCCTCATAACTACTCTCTCAGAATGAAGCACAGTCACAGAATATTACTGGCGGCCAGAGAATGAAACTGCTTTGATGCACAAGAGTAGAAATTGATTAGTGCAGATTGAGAACTTCACTCTCACAGTCACACAGCAGAAACTGACATATCTGGAACAATTACTAAACTCACAAATGGACATAACAGAAACTGAAATGCATAAATTAATAGTTGCTCTCACATACTCACGTTGCAGAAACTGACAAAAAGAATGATAATTACACATAAATTCTCATAGCTCAAAACAGGAGAGGACTTGTACAGTTAATGGGAGGGACATGTGAAGTGTTACCAAACAAACTGACCTAGGGGGTCACTATGTGCATAGTGGAGTCGCAAGTAGATAAGGTGGTGAAGAAAGTGTTTGACACACTTGCCTTCATTGGTCAGTGCATTGAAATTAGGAGTTGAGATGTCAAGTTGCGGCTGTATAGGAAATTTGTTAAGTCCACTTTAACTCCATAAAGTTCTGGTCACCCTGCTGTAGGAAGGAAGTTGTTGAACTGGAGAGGGTACATATTTACAAAGATGTTGCCAGGACTAGTTGGCGTGAACTGTTTGGAGAGGCTGAACAGGCTGGGGCTTTCTACCCAGGAGCATCGGAGGGGTGACTTTACAGAAGTTTATAAAATCATGAGGGGGATGGATAGGGTGAATAGACAAGGTCTTTTTCCTCTGGTGGGGGAGCCCAAACTTTAAGGGCATGGGTTTACAGTGAGAGGGTCAATGTTAAAAAGACCTGAGGGAGATTTCTTTAGTCCAGGGTGTGGAGCATGTATGGAACAAGCTGCCAGAGGAACTCTTGGTGGCAGGTACAATTTATAACTTTTAAACACCATCTGGATGGGTGTATGAACAGGAAGGCTTCAGAGGGATATGTGCAAAATGCTGGCAAATGTCAGATTGGGATGTCAATCTAGCACAGAAAAGTTGGATCAAAGGGTCTGTTTCCATGCTGTTTCACTCTTGGACGCTATGACTCTATAACTGAACTTGCACATAAATTCAGGTGCTGCAAGGACAGGTCAGAGGCTGGGAATCCTGCAGTGAGTAACTGGCCTCCTGATTGCCCAATTCCTGTCCAACATCTAATATGATTGTCAGGAATGTGATGTTTGAGCTCCACTTATCTGGATGAGTGCAGCTCCACAAACACACCAGAAGCAAGATACCATCCAGGAAAAATACACTTGATTGGCTTCACATCCACAAACATCCATTCCCTCAACTACCATTGCTCAGAAGCAGCAGTGTATACCTTCCACAAGGTGCACAGCTAAAATTCACCAATGCTCCTTAGACAGTGCCTTCCAAACCCACGACCACTTCCATCTAGACACCATTGTGACACAAGGCGCCATCCAATAATTACGTGTTGCCTCAGTAAGAATGACCCATTTCTTTCATCTCTCTGTATGTTCTTTCGACATCGAGTTAATACTTATGGGATAAAGTTCAAGGTGAGTGAATAATACAGTTCACAGCTCAATTGGATCAGATATTGTGCCATTGAACAGTGGAGCAAATTGAATGGGCCGAATGTCAAACAGCTTCTTTGATTCCTTGCAGGAGCAAAACTCCAGACCTAGGACAAAGCCTCGGGGGTATTCAGAATTCAGGCCCACGGCAGTGTTCAGTCAAGCAGTCACCAGATCATGCAGGGAGAGGGCCACAACCACCCCTCTCCCAATGATGCAGTTATCCCATTAATCTTTAGCTCAAGTTGGAAGAGAAGTTGATGACGCTGTGATTTTTGCAGTGGAATACAGTACTTTTGTTCATTTTGTGTTACAATCATCCCATACAATGGGATCACTGTGCCCTTCCCCTTACTCTATACATCCAATCCTTTGAAACAGCTAATTGTTGACGGACACTCCAATAGCCAGGCCGAGGTTCGCCATGATCTCATGATGTTTAACAGACAATGTAATCACCAGGCCTTGGGATCTTTCCATGCATCCTATTAATTTGCTTTCCAGAGTTACCGGCAGTGCACCTTCGGTCATGCCCCAGGCTTGCTTATCTCTAAGGCCTGCTTGAATTCTGTTGTTCATTGTATGCATTTGCTATCTCTCTCAAATTCTGTTTCTCTTCATATTTTCCCACTGTCCAAATTATATAAAAAAAACAATAGTTGATTCTTACTAGGACGACAGGCAGCATCAGAGGAGCAGGAAAGTTGTCATTTCTGAGGAAGGGTCCCGACCCAAAACATCAACTTTCCTGCTCCTCTGATGCTGCCTGGCCTGCTGTGTTCCTCCAGCTCCACACTGTATTATCTCCAACTCCAGCATTAGCAGTTCTTACTATCTCTGAGTTGATTCTTACTAATTGCTGTAAGGTTCATGATATTAATTCTATTATAAAGTTAGCTATATGTAAAGTTTTATGTGTACCCAACCTGTTAGCACTCTTTTAGCTAATGAGTTGTTAGACAATTGTTTCTTACAGGTTGCACCAGGCATTCCTTCAGTGACAAAGGAAAGCTTCCGGAGACTAATTAACTTTCATATCTATATTTGAATCTTCTCCCCTAATGCTTTTAGTGATATTTGTATTTTATTATATATGTATATTTAGAATTACATTGAAATCTATCTGAAGGATCTTTAACTGGAAGCATTTTCTTAATATTGTGAATAATTTCAAAAAACAACTAATTGCTGCAAAATGGTGTTATCTGCTGTTTTCATGATGAGCTAGGCCGACTGTCTTCAGGGATGATTTACACCCCTTGTCCAAACTAACTCTGTTCACCTAATGGGACAACATCCTTTCATTAATGAGACTGAAATCAATCACTTATCGAATTTAATGAACTTGTTTGATCCTGGAGAGTTTTGATGAGCCACAATCCCATTAGTTCATTTGTTTGTTATTGCAGGAGTTTACTATCCCTTTCAATGTTTGTTGCAAACCTTCAAACTGTCTCAAACAAATCTTCTTGCAGCTGTTGTTTGTGCAATGCTCCCTTTTGCTTCAGAATAACCCCTTCTCAAAAGTTCCATGGTGTCTTTGTCAAATGCTGGAGCAGGCTTTTCATTCTGTTTAACCACTTGTCAGCCATATTCAGCAGGGCTAGAGGGACAGCTTAGCTGCCAGCCATTTTGTGTCTGTTAGACATCGGCAGCCCTAACATTCCTCATTAGATTCTGAGAGAGCTGGAGGCAGGGAGTTATTAACATGACCTGGGAATGAGCTCCATTGTGGCTCCATAAAGGGCCAATGCCCCAGTTTGAAACATTCTCTGCCCTTTTTCCCACAGCCCCAGTTGTTTTGCTCACAGTGGGAGAAAAGGGAATTAGGGAAATGACCCATTGATGTTTGTTGCTGGGAATTATTGGGAAAAACAGCGCATGCCGATGCTGGCCCTGCCCCAAATGCTGCTCATTTGGCTACTGTTTCACGCTGTTTGTTGACATTGTGCAATGAATAGTGGAAACACAGACAAGACTGTGGAAATATAAGAATCCTGTAAAGGACATAGATTGGAGTCAACAGATTATATGTCTTGAGTAAAAATATTTGAAATAGTATTTTATATTTAATATAGTTTAATATTTAATATATTTATATTTTATATAAATATTAATAATATTTTCTGAAGAAGGGTCTAGGCCTGAAATGTCAGCCTTCCTGCTCCTCTGATGCTGCTTGGCCTGCTTTGTTCATCCGAATCTACATCTTGTTATATCAGATTCTCCAGCATCTGCAGTTCCTACTATCTCTGAAATAGTACCCGTTGTTCTTCTTTTCAACAGTTAGTGTGTTGGGATCTGGTAACACAAACTCTAGTCAATATTGCAGCATCTTTAGGTAGCATCTTAGATGGAGCCATGCAATTGTTGTTCAGTTTCTGGACCTCACTCAACTGGGATCGAAATATGTACATGAAATAAACAATCCTCCGACAAGGAGCAGCTCAAGGTAAAATGGAATCAGACCTGTGTTTGAATTGATGGCTTCAAAGAAAAGACAGAAGTCTCATGACACTGTGTTATAGTCCAAAAGGTTTATTTAAAATCACAAGCTTTTGGAGCTCTGCTCCTTTGTCAGGTGAATTTGAAGAAAAGAAACATGTTAATAATTATGAACTGAATATTACATTAATCGCTTTGAGATCGTCAAACTTGGCTGATGTTGATTTACAGAAGGTATCTCTTCTGTCTTCTTCCAGGCAAATACATGAAGGACCAAGACAATGTAACATTTCCTAACAAAACCAAATGTGAGCAGCTGCTTCTCACAAACAGCAGGTATGTTACCACTGTCGGAATGGAGAACATCCTTTCCACAGGCACAGAGCAGTTTGAGTCAGAGACATATTGAACTCAATTTCCAGTGATATGCATTCAAGCCAACAGTCAAACACAACCAACAAAATGCAAATAGGTTTTTCTGTCTTTTCTCAATGCACACCTCCACAGTTGCAATAGTTTTCTTCATTCATAGCCTACTGACATTTACAACATTTTTGAAAAGGGATAGACTGAATCTTCATCTGAAACAGACACTAAGGAACTGCAGTAAATCTTCATTTAGTAAGTATGTTTTTAAAGTTACTGTCAAGGTGAAGAAATAGTTTATGCTGTTACATAGTTACACCAACCATATGTGAAGTAGATAATGAGTACAGATGTGGAAGAAAACATTCACATAATCAGTAACTGAGCAGGACAGTATTAATATTTTGACAAGTAGATGTCCCAGGCACAGAGAGAACAATTAAATAATGTGACTTCCAAATGCGTGACATAGAATGGTTACTGAGTGCACACATAAGATAAACAGCACATGCGCGCACACACATACACTCCCCCTACTGAGTGATTTACAATGTGTGTCAAATACACACATACACTGTTCCAACACACATGCCTCGACATCTAACAGCCATGAAGACCATATATACTTCAAGCCTCAGAACATATAACACTCAAAATAGAACTAAGAAGAAAGAAAATTACAACACAGGAACAGGCCCTTCGGCCCTCCAAGCCTGCGCCGATCCGGATCCTCTATCTAAACCTGTCACCTATTTTCCAAGAATCTGTATCCCTCTGCTCCCTGCCCATTCATGTATCTAACTAGATACATCTTAAATGACGCTATTGTGCCCGCCTTTACCACCTCCGCTGGCAACGCGTTCCAGGCACCCACCACCCTCTGCGTAAAGAACTTTCCACACATATCTCCCTTAAACTTTTCCCCTCTTACCTTGAAATCGTGACGCCTAGTAATTGAGTCCCCCACTCTTGGAAAAATCATCTTGCTATCCACCCTGTCTATACCTCTCATGATTTTGTAGACCTCAGTCAGGTGCCCCGAGCCTCCATCTTTCTAATGTAAATAATCCTAATCTACTCAACCTCTCTCCATAGCTAGTGCCCTCCATACCAGGCAACACCCTGGTGAACCTTCTCTGCACCCTCTCCAAAGCATCCACATCCTTTTGGTAATGTGGCGACCAGAACTGTACGCAGTATTCCAAATGTGGTCGAACCAAAGTCCGATACAACTGTAACATGACCTGCCAATTCTTGTACTCAATACCCCGTTCGATGAATGAAAGCATGCCGTATGCTTCCTTGACCACTCTATCGACCTGCGTTGCCACCTTCAGGGTACAATGGACCTGAACACCCAGATCTCTCTGCGCATCAATTTTCCCCAGGGCTTTTCCATTTACCGTGTAGTTTTCTATTCGCAGATTTCAGGTCAGAGAGCTAGCCTTTCATGATAAGAGACAAACAGAGCAAAAAGTGAGCAAAGTACTTCAATCTCCGTGCACTCCCTGTAGGATTTAAATACATGGTAATTGCTATGGTCATAAAGTAAATATCAATTGTTCACTACGTCGGAAAAGATTGTGTGAATTTTTTGACATGCTGAATTCCCATGAAGTAGTCCAAGAAGTAGATTGAACAAGAAATTAATTGCACCTCCAAATATCTCATCATGTCTGAGACTTAGAGAGGTAATTAAAGTATTTTTTTTGCCTTTTGTACAAACTGGAGGAATTGCATATCAGGACAAGTTTCAGATTTAAACCTATATTGCCATTGAATTTGTTTGCACAACCTCACGAACTGAATAGCAGAACCCATCTGATACACTACTGCTGAATATAAAGTTTGTTATTAAATGGACCAGAAGGAAATCAAATATTGACCTGAAAAGATACAGAAAATAACATACATTCAAGCAAATACCAAGGTTGTTGACTTACAATTAAGAACGTCTCATAGTGAACTTGCAACAAACGTATGAACATTAAACTCTAAACGCAATCAGACCAGAGACTGACCAATATTAGAATAAAACTTAAACTGTAGACTGAATATTATGGAATATACTCAACATTCAGGCACACTGCTAGAGCCAGAGAATGGTATAAACACTGACAATTTCACTTACAGCACCTTACACACATGGCTGCAAATAAAATCTGATTCGTGTTGATGAGCAGATATTTGAACATCAAAGAAAATCTGCAGCTTTCGAATGTGCAATATTCAGCTGAAACTGAGAGTCACAGATCAATAACTTCACTTGCACATCCACACAGCAGAAACTTGACAGGGAGAGAATGATAAATGCATTCACACATTCACAAATCAGATATTGATGGGTATAGGTTAATATGTAGTTTCTCAGATTTACAGGGCAGGATCTGACTGGCACAAATGGGTAAATACACTCGCACAGCCACCGAGAAGTAAGTGACAGGCACATATCGATAACTACACTCTCCTACTCACATGTCAGACAATGACAGGGACAGAATGATAATTAGGCACACATTCAGACTGCAAAAAATTGACGGGTACAGATTGATAAATGCATGCACACATTACAGTAAAAAGCATAAATATACAGAGATTGATGACTACACTTGCACATTCACAGAAACATTTGACATGTATATATTTGCAATACACTCCCACATTCATGTAGCAAGGAATTGATGGGTATTGATTGACAACTAAACTCACATATTACACAGCAGGATCTGAGAGGGACAGATTGATGATTACACTCCCATCTTCATGTGCCAGCTCCTGACAAGTACAGAGCAATAACTACACTTAATTCTTCACAAAACCAAAGTTAACAGGTACAGATTAATAACTAAATTCCCATCTTCATGACGCAGAAGCTGATAAGTACAGATTTATAACAACGCTCACACATTCCCCAAGCAGAAACTGGCAGGAATATATCACAAACTAAACTACACATTCATAGAGCAGAAACTATCAGGGATAGACTGACAATTACACAAACACATTTGAATATTCTGATTTCAGATACTGACAGGGACACATTGATAATTACATTCATTCATTCATATAGCTGAAACTGATGAGGAGAGAATGATAAATGCATTCACACATTCACAAACCAGAAACAGGTACAGATTAATAACTACACTTTCAGATACACAGAGGAGAAACTGAAAGTTACAGATTGGTAAATATATTCATGCTAGCACATAGCAAAAACTGACAGGAATAGAATGATAATACTTCTGGTTTCACCCAGCAAAAACTGACAGGTACAGTTTGATAACTATACTTAGATATTTACAAAACAGAATTTGACAGTAAAAATTGAAGAGCAGAAACTGATTGACATAGATTGATAACTGTATTCACACATTCAATTTGCAGAAACTGACGCGTAAAATTTGATAAAAACCAAAAGAACTGTGGATGCTGTAAATCAGGAACAAAAACAGAATTTGCTGGAAAAGCTCAGCAGGTTTGGTAGCATCTGTGAAGAGAACATCAGAGTTAATGTTTCAGGTCCGGTGACGCTTCCTCAGAACTGGGTAAAATTTGATAACTACACTCACATACTAACAAAGCAGAATCTGACAAGGACAGATCGCTAACTACACTCACACATTTACAAAAGCTGAAATTGACAGGTCAGGATCGATAATGACATTCACATAGAAGAAACTGACAAGTGCAAACTGATAACTGTATTTAAATATTCACGCAGCAGAAACTGACAGATATACTGACAGTACATTCACGTATGCACATCATAGAAAACAACAAGTATAGATTGATAACTGTGCTCAAACATTCACATGGCAGAAACTAACATGAACAGTTTGATGACTAAACACTCAAATCTACATTTGAGAAACAGACAGGGACGGATTTCTGTGTGAATATATAAATGTCTTTATCAATCAGTCCCTGTCAATTTTGAAAACTGAACTGAAGCAGGAACTGAATTAAATCTACATTTATTAAAGATATTTTTCAAGTTACAATCCAGATGATCACTCCGTTATAATAAGGTGTAGAGCTGGATGAACACAGCAGGCCAAGCAGGATCAGAGGAGCAGGAAAGCTGATATTTCAGGTCTCAACCCTTCTTCAGAAATGGGGCAGGGGAAGGGGATTCTGAAATAAATAGGGAGAGAGGGGGAGACGGATAGAAGATGGATAAAGGAGAAGATAGGTGGAGAGGAGACAGACAGGTCAAAGAGGCAGGGTTGGAGCCAGTAAAGGTGAGTGTAGGTGGGGAGTTAGGGAGGGGATAGGTCGGTCCAGGGAGGACGGACAGGTCAAGGAGGCAGGATGAGCCTGGTAGGTAGGAGATGGGGGTGGGGCTTGAGGTGGGAGCAAGGACAAGTTAGGGAGGCAGGGACGAGTTGGGCTGGTTTTGGGATGCGTTCGGGGGAAGGGAGATTTTGAAGCTTGTGAAGTCCGCATTGATACCATTGGGCTGCAGGGTTCCCAAGCGAAATATGAGTTGCTGTTCCTGCAACCTTCGGGTGGCATCGTGGTGGCACTGCAGGAGGCCGAGGATGAACATGTCGTCCAAGGAGTGGGAGTGGGAGGGGGAGTTGAAACGGTTCACGACTGGGAGGCGCAGTTGTTTAGTGCGAACTGAGCATAGGTGTTCCGCAAAGCGGTCCCCGAGCCTCCGCTTGGTTTCCCCGCTGTAGAAAAGGCCACATCGGTAACAGTATACCACGTTAGCAGATGTGCAGGTGAACATCTGTTTGATGTGGAAGGTCTTCTTGGGGCCTGGGATGGGGGTGAGGGGGGAGGTGTAGGGGCAGGTGTAGCACGTCCTGCGGTTGCACAGAAAGGTGGTGGGGCTGGTGGGGAGTGTAGAGCGGACGAGGGAGTCACGGAGAGAGTGGTCCCTTTGGAAAGCAGATAACGGTGGGGAGGGAAAAATATCTTTGGTAGTGGGGTCAGATTGCAGATGGCGGAAGTGTCGGAGGATGATGCATTGGATTCGGAGGTTGGTGGGGCGGTACGTGAGGATGAGGGGGATTCTGTTTTGGTTGTTATTGCGGGGAGGGGTGTGAGGGATGAGTTGCGGGAAAAGCGAGAGACACGGTCAAGGGCTGTGGAGGGGAAGTTGCGGTCCTTGAAAAATGAGGACACCTGGGATGTCCGGCAGTGGAATGCCTCATCTTGAAAGCAGATGCGGCGGAGGCGAAGGAATTGGGAATAGGGGATGGCATTTTTGCAGGAAGGTGGGTGAGAAGAGGTGTATTCTCGATCACTCAGTTATATTGTTTTAAAAATCTTCCGAGAGGTAGATGTTAAATACAGATGTAGAAGAAATTGCACTCTCAGACGGGTCATGTGTCACCGAAATAAAGGATGAATGACACTTGAGGTTCTGAGGAAGGGTCACTGGACCTGAAACGTTAACTCTGATTTTTTTCTTCACGGATGCTGCCAGACCTGTTGAGCTTTTCCAGCAACTTTGTTTTTGTGTTGTGAATGACACATACGTTTAGTTTACCAGTAACTGATCAGGGCAGAATTGTTCCTTTGATAAATATTTATCCCATATATAAACATAACAAATAAATAATGTGAATTCCAAACACATTTTCCTGACAAATAGAAAAGCCAAGGAACTGCAAATGCTGGAAATCAGAAACAAAAGTAAAAATTGCTGCAAAAAGTCAGCAAATCTGTCAGCGTCTGTGAAGAGAAACGAGTGTTCTGAAGTTGAACCTCTGTTCTGAAGAAGTGTCACAGGACCTGTAATATTAACTCTGCTTTGTCCCCATGTGGATGGGCCGACAGACACAGGTACTGACTGATTCCGAATTAGTTCAAAACAGAAACATCATAACTACAGACGTGATCCAAGGACTAACAGCTATGGAGTTCCATTTAAACTCCAAGTAACAGAAACATGATATACACAAAATGATTATCTCTCACACATATATAGGCATAGATGACTGCAGAACAGCAAACATTTCTTTCTCTCATCGAGTCTGAACTGGTTAGAAACAACCAGCCGATATTTCTACCCCCATTCAGCCAGCATTCAATTTCCATAAATATATCATGGTGACAGCGAAACTACCATCTCCACCATTATCACAGGATAGTTCTCAATTTCTTTATCCAGCAGGAGTAGATTTTTTATTATTCTGTCATAAGCAAGAAGACTTTTTTTTTCAAATTAGCTTAAATGGTAACTGGCTCTCCGCTTTACAAGAAACATTTAAACTGCTCAGTAGCAGAATGCAGGAAGATTGAAGGATCAATCTAGCGTGGCTGCCCGACTTGTTTCATAACAACTGCTCTTTTCCAAAAAATCTCATTGTATAAAATCTGGGTATTTACACAACAGTCCTCAGTATTAAATTTTAATTTCCAAGTTCTTCACAAAATAATCTGGCTCTCCTCTGTTGATGGTCTGTCACATATGAACTAAGTTTTGAAGGACAACAGATTGAAACCTGCAGGGCTATGGGATGTGTGCATGAAGCTGCGATTATGATGGCCATCTGGTGGTGTTCGGGTCAGCATGGACATGATGCATCAAATGGCCTCCTTCTGTCCCGTATCATTTAAGTTGATCTATAGTTCTAGATCAATCTGTCCCTGTCAGTCTCTGCTGTGTAATACATAAATAATTTGCCAAAGATTTACAGCAACACATTGATAATGACACTCACACATTCAACAAGTAGGAACTGATATGAATAGGTCAATAACTAAACTCATATCCACAGACAAGCTTGCATTGGGTAATTCCAGTTATTGGTTACAGGTATTGGTTACTCAATTCGTGTTGAAGTTTTTAAAATTGATCAGACAAAGAGCACCTCAGGGCAAGAGTGGAATCAGACCCATAGTTATGTTAGAATTCCTGGCGATAAATAAAATATCCAAATGATTATTAACTAAACGTTGCATTGATCAGTTAAATATTTTCAAACCCAACTGATGTTGGTTTACAGGCGCTATCTCTTCTGTCTTCCTGACAGACAATCACTTGATGGACAAAGGCAAAGTAACATTTCTTCAGTACAGAGCCAAGTGTGACCAGCTCCTTCTAACAAACAGCAGGTATGTTCCCACTGTTAGAGCACAGAACATCCTTTCCACAGTCACAGAGCAGATTGAGTCAGACACACATTGAGCTCAATTTCCAGATAGATATGTTCAAATCGAGAGTAAAACAACACGGAGGAAATGCAACTTCATTTTTCTTTTCTCTCCTTTCAAAATACCCAGTTCCAACAAATTTCACCATTCATAGCCCATTGACACTTACACCATTTTTGAAGATGGATGGACTGGATCCTTGTCCAAAGTATACACTCAGGAATTGGATTAAAATCTGTATAAAATTACTCTAATAACAACTATCACATAATGGATCATACCTCCACTGATAATATTACTAGCTGCCTGACAATTAAGCCACTTTTACAAGTAGAAAGTGATGAGTATGGATAGATACTGAACCTCACTCATTCATATTGAAGAAAAGAAGAAAAAAACAAAAAAAAATGATGAGACTCTCATATTGACTGTGCGGAAACTTATAGGTAAAGACTGATAAAAACTTTCACATATTCACATAATAGAAACTGGTATGCACACATTAATAACCACACTCACATTCACATTGCAAACTGACAGTAACTGAACGATAACTATACTCACATATCCATACAGCAAAAACTGGCAGGAACATATTGATGATAACACTCTAATTTCGCAGAGCATAAAGTGACAGGGACAAATTTATAACTGCACTCCCATATCCACAGATTAAAAAAGTACTGACAGGTACAGATTGATAACTATACTCAAATATTCACAGAGTAGATTCTCATAGGTATGGGGAAAGTGATAGGTACACATTGCCTACATGCTCATACCCATATAGAAGACATTGATAGGAACAAATTGATAATAACCTTGGAGATAGCAAGAACTGCAGATGCTGGAGTCAGGCTTCCCAGTTTCACATGGCATAAACTGATAGGTACAGTTTGATAACTACACTCATATTCACAGAGCAGAATCTGACAGGTTCTTATTGATAACTGCACTCACATGGTCACCAAGTAGAAACTGATAAAGATTGACAACAGTGGTATTCAAATTACAGAAACTGACGGGTACATGTTGATAATTGCTTTCACACTTTCATTGCAGGAACTGTCAGGACAGTTTAATAACTATGCTGTTGGTGACTTGCTCACCGAGCTTGCAAGTTTGTTCACAGACATATCGTCACCATACTATGTAACATCATCAGTGCGCCCCCAGTGAAGCATTTGTATTCTGTCCTTCTTGCTATTTATGTGCCTCAGTTTGCTAGGGTGGGTGGCATTACTTCCGGATTTGTTTCTTAGTGGTTGGTAGATGGGGTCCAGCTCTACATGTTTATTAATGGAGTTCCAGTTTGAGTGTCAGGCCTCCAGGAATTCTCATGCATGTCGTTGGTTGGCTTGTCCTAGGATAGCTATGTTTGCCCAGTCAAATTGGTGTCCCTCTTTGTCCATGTGTATTGAGATGAGTGATGGTTGGTCATGTCTCTTGGTAGCTAGTTGGTGTTCATGAATCCTGATGGCTAGTTTCCTACCGGTTTGTCCTATATAAGGTTTTTGTTAGTCTTTGCATGGTATCTTGTAAATAACGTTGGTTCTATTAGTTGTGGTTGTCGGATACTTTATTCTCATCAGGAGCTGTAGCTGTCAGTTTATGGGCTACCATGATTCCTCGGGGGCAGTGTAATCTGGTGGTCATTTCAGATATGTCCTTCATGTATGGTAGAGTGACTAGTGTCTCTGGACGTGTTGTGTTATCCTGTTGTGTAGGTATTGGCGGACTATGCTTTTCGGGTAACCGTCATTTCTAAAGACACTGTATCAGTGTTGTTCCTTGGCTTTACACAACTCCGGGATGCTGCAATGTGTTGTGGCTCGCTTGAACAGTGTTTTGATGCAGCTGCATTCGTGGGTATTGGATGATTGCTATTGTATTTGATTATCTGATCAGTATGGATTAAAAACCTTAATAACTATGCTTACAGACTCTCATAGCTGAAACTGCCAGATACAGATTGATAACTGAACACATCACTCTTTGCTATGTGAATATATGCGTGTATTTACTAATATGCCCCTGTCAGTTTCCTGTCTTGTGAAAATGGCAGTTTAGTTATCAATCTGTTTGTTTGTACGTGCTCTGAGAATGTTTGACAACAGTTATCATTCTGTACCTGTCAGGTTATGCTTAATGAATACATTTTCAGTCTATCCACAACAGGTTCTCATCTAAGAATGTGAGAGTTTAGTTATCACTCTGTTGCTGCCAGGCTCTGCTACTTGAATGTCTGAGTGCTTTTATCAGTCTTTCCCTGTCAGTTTCTGTGATATGCATATGTGAGTGTGGTTAGAATCATAGAATCATAGAATCTTTATCGTGTGGAAACAGGCTCCTTGGCCCAACGTTACACACCGAACCTCAGAGCATCCCACCCAGACCCATCCCCCCATAACCCACCTAATCTACACATCCCTATGGGCAATTTAGCATGGCCAATCCACCTAACCTGCACATCTTTGGACTGTGGGAGGAAACCGGAGCACCCGGAGGAAACCCACCCAGACATGGGGAGAATGTGCAAACTCCACACAGACAGTTACCCAAGGCTGGAATCGAACCTGCCATTTGAATATCAAACAGTACCCGTCAGCTTCAGGTGTGTCAATATTTGAGTGCAGTTATCAATCTGTTCCTGATAGTTTCTGATACGCAAAGGATGGGAGTGCAGTTATCTATCTGTACCTGTTAGTTTCAGCTATGAAAATATGTGAATGCAGTTACCAATCTATGCCTGTGAGTTCCTGTTCTGTGAATGTATGACTGTCATTATCAGTCTCTACCTCAGAGTTTCTGCTATGTGAATATAAGAGCTTAGTTATCAATCTGTACCTGTCAGTTTGTCATGTGAATGTGTGATTGTTGTCATCAATGTGCCCCTGTCAGTTTCTGTAATTCAAACGTGTGACTGTAGTTACTAAACTGCTCCTTTCAGTTTCTGCTATGTTAATATGTGAATGTGGTTATCCAACTATGCCTGTCAGTTCCTGCTATGTAAATATATAACTGTTGTCATCAGTCTTTACCTGTCAGTCTCTGCTACGTGAATGAGAGTTTAGTAATCGATCTATACATGACAACTTGTTAGGTTTATGCGTGTCAGTTAATATTCTGTGAAACTGGGAGAGTTATCATCAGTTTGTTCCTGTCAGTTTCTGTCTTGTGAATACGAGAGTGCAGTTATCAATTTTTCCTCGGACAGTCACTGCTGTGTGAACATGTGAGTGTATTTACCAATCTGTCCCTGTCAGATTCTGTGCTGCGAATATAAAAGTGTAGTTGTTAGTCAGTACCTGTCACTTTCTGTGACATGAATGTTTGTGCAATTATGATTCTCTCCCTGCCAATTTATGCTATGTGAATGTGAGCATAATATCAATCTGTACCTGTCAGCTTTTGTTTTTGATTTTGCTCTGTGACTGTGAGTGTCATTTTCAGCCTCTATAGCTTCTGCCATTACAATATTTGTGTTTAGTTATCGATTTAATGTTAGTTTCTGCCAGGTGACTTTTTGAGCACAGTTATCAATCTGTAACTGACACATTCTGACAAACAAGTATGGAAGTGTAGTTGTCAGCCTGTTCCTGTTGGTATGTGCAGTGTGAATAAGGGAGTGTAGTTATCGGTCTGTCTCTGTCAAATTTCTGTCATGTCAACCTGGGAGTGTCATGAATCTGTCCCTGAAAGTTACTGTAATATGAGTGTGTGACTGTAGTTATCAACTTGTCCCTGTCATTTTCTGCCGTGAGAAGATGACTGTAGTTATCAACCTGTTCCTGTCAGTTTCTGGTATGTGGGTACCTGAATATAGACATCATTCTCTTCCTGTCAGAAGACAGGAAACTGACAGGGATAAATTAGTAAATACACGCATATATTCACATAGCAAAGAGTGACAGGGACAGAATAATAACTAAAATTACACATTCACACAGCAGAATCTTTCAGGGATAGACTGATAATTGTGCAAAAAAAAACTCACCAAGGAGAAACTGACAGTCACAGATTTAAAACCACACACTCGTATTCACAAAGTAAAAAGTGGCAGGTGCAGTGTGACAACTGCACTCAAATATTCACAGAACAATATCTCCCAGGTACAATGTGATTACTACACTCTCACATCTGGGATAGGGACAGAATGACATCTACAATTACACATTCACACACCAGAATCTATCAGTAATAGACCAATAATTTTTCAAACAAACTCACCAAGGAAAAACTGACAGTTACAGATTTAGAACCACACACAAAGTAAAACCTGGCAGGTACTGTGTGATATCTGCACAAAAATATTAACAACAAAATCTTCCAGGTACAGTGTGAAAACTATACTCTCACATCTGCTGAGCAGAAACAACCAGGTTAATAACTAAATCTACATCTTGACGGAGCAGAAATTGGTTAGCTCAGATTAATGACTGCACTCTCATTGATACAGCTGAATGGACATGCAGGGACTGGCAACAAGATTCATGCATTCTCATAGTAGAAACAGACAGGTATAGATTGAGAACTACACCCAAGCATTCACACAGCACAAACTGAATGGTACAGACTAATAACATTACACATTTGAACAGCAGGAATTGACAGACACGACAGAAGAAGGTTGTTGAGGGATATTGAGGCTCTGGTCGGGAAAAGAAAAGGCACACATTGGTTTTAAGCTATCGGGCTTAAGTGAATCCCGAGATAACAATAAAAAGTGTAGGAGCACACTTAAGAGGGAAATCAGAAGAGCAAAAAGAGGGTATGAGATGGATCTGGCCGTTACGCTTACAGATAATCCCAAGAGGTTTGAGAGCTATATTAAAAGTAAAAGGGTGGCTCGGGAGAGACTATGTCCCCTTAAACATCAGCGTGGCCGTCTATGTGTGGAGCCACAGGAGATGGGGGGCAGATTTTTAATGACTATTTCTCCTCTGTGTTTACAGAGGAGAGAATCATGGATGCTAAGGAAATAAGGGAAAGAAGGGTAGATATTTTGAACCGCGTTCATAATACCAAAGAGCTCGTAATAAGGTGGATGAATTCCTTGTGTCTGACCATCCTCGGATGTTGTGGGTGGTTGGGGAAGAAATTGCAGAGGCCCTTTCAGAGATTTTTGCTTCATTTTTAGCCACTGGTGAAGTTCCGGAAGATTGGAGGGTGGCTAATGTTGTTCCGTTGTTTAAGCAAGTAGCAAAGACAAGCCAGTGAGCCTGATATCAGTGGCAGGCAAGTTATTGGAGAGGATACTGAGGCACAGGTTCAACCAACATTTTGACAGTCAAAGTCTGAGTAAGGGTAGTCAACATGGATTTGTGCGTGGGAAGTTATGCCTGACATTTTTGAGTTTTTTGAAGAGGTAACCAAATAGATAGATGAGGGTAGGGCAGTGCATGTTGTCTATATGGACTGTAATAAGGCCTTTGACAAGGTCCCGCATGGCAGGCTAGTAAGGTTGCATGAAATCCAGGGAAAGCTATCCAATTGGATTCAAAATTGGCTTGATGGTAGAAAGCAGAGGGTGATGTTTGAAGGTTGTTTCTTGGACTGGAGGCCTGTGACTTGTGGTGTGTCACAGGGGTCGGTGCTGGGCCCTTTGTTATTTTTTATTAACATAAATGACCTGGATGTGAATGCACAAGGCATGATTAGTAAGTTTGCCAATGATACAAAATTAGGAGGTATCGTTGATAGTGAGCAAGGCTATCAAAAATTATAGAGGGCTCTTGATCAGATGGGGAAGTGAGCTGAGGATTGGAAAATGCAATTCAATACAGATAAGTGTGAGGTGTTGCACTTTGGAAAGTCAAACCAAAGTAGTAAATGGTAACGTCCTGAGGAGTGTTGTGGAACAGAGGGACATAGGAGTACAAGTACGTAGTTCATTGAAAGAGGCGTCACAGGTGGATAGGGTGCTGAAGGAGGCATTTAGCATGCTGCCCTTCATTGATTGAGGTATTGAGTATAGAAGTTGGGACGTTACGTTACAGTTGTATAAGTCATTGGTGAGACCACACTTGGAGTATTGTGTACAGTTTTGGTCACCCTGTTATGGAAAAGACATAGTTCAACTGGAAAGTGTTCAAAGAAGATTTACGCAGGACTGGTGGGCCTGAGTTATAGGGAGAGGTTTGCCAGGATAGGACTTTATTTCTTGGAACGTAGGAGAATGAGGTGTGACCTTATTGAGGTGTATAAAATCATGAGAGGCGTAGATAGGATAAATGCATATAGTGTTTTTTGCTCAGGGATGGGGAATTGAAAACTAGAGGGCATAGGTTTCAGGTTAGAGGACAAGGATTTAAGAAGGACCTGAGGGGAGCTTCTTCACGCAGAGAGTGGTGCACATGGGTATAATAGCAACATCTAAAATACATTTGAACAGGTACATGGATGGGCAGGGTTTAGAGGGATATGGACCAAATGTGGGCAGTTGTAACAAGCTGATTGGGCACCAGGGTCAGCATGAACCAGTTGGGGCTGAATGTCCGTACTGTATTACTCTGTGATTCTATGACCTCAAACTACAATGGGACTTTGATCAAAAGTGCCAGTGGGCTGGGGAGTGGCAGATGGAGTTTAATCTTGATAAATGTGAGGTGCCACATGTTGTAAGGGAAAATCAAGGCAGGACTTGCACACTTAATGGTAAGCTCTGGGGAAGTGTTGCCAAACCAAGAAGCCTTGGAGTGCAGGTTCATAGCTCCTTCAAAGGGGAATTACAGGTAGACAGGGCAATGAGGAAGACGTTTGATTGGTCAGTGCATTGAGTGCACAGATTGGGACATCCTTTGTGGCTGTATAGATTATTGGTTAGGCCACTTCTGAAATACTGCATTCAGTTCTGGTCTCGCCTTGCAATAGGAAAGACATTGTTAAACTTGAAAGGGTTTAGAAAAGGTTTACCAGGATGTTGCCAGGGTTGGAGAGTTTGAGCTTTCGGGAGAGACTGAGTAGGCAGGGCTTATTGAGGCTTTTTTTTCCCTGAAGTGTTGGAGGCTGTGTGGTGACCTTATTGAAGGTTATAAAATTATGAGGGGCATGGATAGGGTGAATAATCAAGATCTTTTCCCCAGGGTAGAAGAATCCAAAACTCGAGGGCATGGGTTTAAGGTGAGAGGGGAAAGGTTTAAAAGGAACCTAAGGGGCAACGTTTGTACACAGTGGTCCGTATGTGGATTGAATGCCAAAAGAAGTGGTGGAGGCTGATACAACTGCAAAGTTAAAAGGCATCTGGATGAGTATATGAATAGGAAGGGTTTAAGAGGGATATGGACCAAATGCTGGCACATGGTACTAGATTAAACGACGATATCTGGTTGGCATGGACGTGGGGGACCCTAGGGTCTGTTTACATGCTGTACATCTCTCTGACTGTATGACAGGAACAGATAGTGAGAGAATAATAATTATTCATACTGCATAAACAGACAAGACAGATTTGTAATTGCACTCGCATTTTCACAGAGCAGAGACTGACAGATATTCGGCAAACTATCCCTCAGTAAACCTGAATCTCTTAACAACACAATACTGCCCACAGCGTAATGAGGAAATCTCAGCTAATGATGAAACAAAATGATATTTTACACACAAAAGATTTTCATAAGCAGAATAAAACACGTCGTCACAATTAAAATCTTACAGGTACCGTGTTCAAAATATTGTTAAATGACAATAGCCAGTTCAATTTAAAGTGAGCCAAGAGGTTGTTCCATGTACAAAATTTCGGTCTGTATTTCACTTTTTGGTGCAAATCCTGGCAGATCCACATTGTGTCCCACATTAACCAATCACAGAGAGACTAAATGTCATGGTTTGACATTCTTGTAAACTACCCAATCAGGAACAAAGCTTTCCCCCATCCTTCATTATCATTGCTGACGCCATCAGGCTATAAAAAGCGAGCTCTGAGCCCGCTTTCCCTTATTCTGTGATAGTAGGAACTGCAGATGCTGGAGAATCTGAGACAACAAGGTGTAGAGCTGGCCAAGCAGCATCAGAGGAACAGGAAAGTGACCGACACTATGGCTGAAGAGAAGAAAGCGCAGCCAACTTCCAAGAAAGGCGCGAAGAAAATTATCAAGAAGGCGCCAGGGGAAGGTAGCAAGAAAAGGAAACGATCCAGGAAAGAAAGTTACTCCATCTACATCTACAAAGTGATGAAGCAGGTTCACCCCGACACCAGCATCTCCTCCAAGGCCATGAGCGTCATGAATTCATTCGTCAACGATATTTTCGAGCGCATCGCGGGGGAGGCTTCCTGCCTGGCCCATTACAACAAGCGCAGCACCATCAGCTCCCGGGAGATCCAGACCGCTGTGCGGCTGCTGCTGCCCGGAGAGCTGGCCAAGCACGCCGTTTCGGAGGGTACAAAGATGGTGACCAAGTACACCAGCTCCAAGTGAGGCACCACATTGTGCTGAAAAACACATCCAAAACCCAAAGACTCTTTTAAGAGCCATCCACAATTTTACTGAAGCAGCTGAACCATTTTGAGTTTGTAAATGATTCTGAGTATATATAATTAATGTCCCTAAGCTTCGTGAATGTTTTTATAAATGTTCTAAAAATTAACGTGTGATCCCTGACCCTCTGTCCTTTATTCGCGGTTGCCTTCATACCCAGTCTATTTTCCCTGCCTGTATAGACAGCATATTTATCGTCACTGAGTCATTTTTCAGCAACTTCTATGTGTTCAAGTTACTCTTTAATCCTTGGTCAGGGCAGCAACTACAGTGCCCCGTGGGGTATGAAACATGAGTTTCATCCCTGGAAAGAAAACTAACTGTTCGAGTCCCACAAAGAGATTTTGCAATTTACTCGTGCTTTTTTATTAATTTTCAAAACTCCATGGAGACGGCGTCAGATTTTTGCAGAATGCTGTAAATGAGTCTTTCAGCTGTCGGTGAGAGGCTTTCAAAATGAATGGGGATAAAGCCAGAGCAGCTGCCGGATTGCGATAGCAAGTGTGAAATTGTGGCTGAGGTCTGATCAAGGACAATAAGGGAGGGCAACTTCAAACTATTGTTTAAAGTTTTAACGCGCTCACCTGGAAGAACGTTGTGTGAGGTTTTATAAATATATCATGGTGCACTTGTAATGTGAAAGTGAATTAAATTCAAAGAAAAATTAAATTATTCATTCCTCTTTGTAAAACTTTTTCCTCTTTTCTGCACTTTGGAGGGTTTTTAAAACTTGCCTCGGTGGGTAATGAACCCTGAATTTCACCTGTGGTAACGCAAAAAATGACGTCGTATTTGAGTCCCACGAATAGAAATATCGTGCAATTTCTGTTTTGTTTCAATTTCCAAATCTCTACGTGAATTTATCCGACTTTTTTATTCAGTTTGCAGTATGTGGGGCTTTCTCGTGTCAGTGAGAGGCTTTCAAAATGAACCCAATCAACCGGAATCTAGCACACTAAGTCAGGGCCACTTTCTAAAATTGCCTGAAGACGGTGTTGCTTAGGGAGTGAGACAGAGAGATTGTGTGAAGTACATATTTGTAATCTAGAAGGAAATTTAATCTAAAGCATTTGTGCATTATTCTTTGTAAAACGCCTTCCTCGTATTGCCCATATTGGCGGGCTTTTCAATGATTCGGTTAATGATTTGGTGCCGGTATTTTCCAACGATTTCCGCGCTGAGGAATTTTGTTTTATTTTGAAATCTCCTCGTAGGTTCTGTCCGGTTTTGCAGAAAGCTATAAATGAGGCTTTCTGCTGTCGGCGGGAGAATTTCAAAGTGAACCGAGATGAAACCAGGACAGCAGCCGGACTGGCATAGCAAATGTGGAAATATTGTTGAAGTCTGGTTTAGTGCATTAGGGAGCGTGATTTTAAAAGATTGTTCAAAGCATTAATTGCTCACCCGAAAAAAAAAGTTGTCATGCTTTTATCAATGCATCCGGATGCTGATGTGAAATAGAATCTGTGCAGGGAACAGATTTCGGCAGTTTTTTTTTGCTTCCGTTCGTTCTTAAGCTTCGGGAAAAAATCCCTTCAAGATCACAAATGCAGATTGAAGTAGGCTAGGAAACGAGAGAGAGAGAGAGAGATTGTGTGAAGCATTCAGTGTAATCTAAAAGTAAATTAATTCAAATATGTATGCATTTTTCTTCATTAGACTTCTTACTGTTTTGTACATATTGGCAGGCTTTTGGAGTTTGAAAGAAAGCGGTTGATGATTTGGCGCCAGTATTTTCCGGCCTCCTCCCTGGGTCCCCTCCAGATTGGGGAATGAAGCAGATAGCTGATTGGGAATTAAAACTTTATTAGAAAATGCTGAACAATGTGACCAATCAGCAATGGCCGCACCACCATTCCTCCCGAAGGCATAAGAGGGCGGAATGTGGGCGCATTGCTGCATTGTCTGTGAAATTGTTTATGAGATTGTGGCTATATCTGGGAGAGGAAGGGGCGCTGGTGGGAAAGGTCGCTCCAAGGCCAAGTCTCGGTTGTCCCGGGCTGGCCTGCAATTCCCAGTGGGCCGTGTTCACAGGCTCCTGAGAAAGGGTAACTATGCTGAGCATGTGGGTGCCGGAGCACCCGTCTATCTGGCAGTGCTGGAGTATCTGACGGCTGAAATCCTCAAGCTGGTCGGTAACACAGCCCGGGACAACAAGAAGACCCGTATCATCCCCAGGCACCTCCAGCTGGCCGTGCGCAATGACGAGGAGCTCAACAAGCTGCTGGGAAGGGTGACCATTGCTCAGGGTAGGGTGCTGCCTAATCTCTAGGCCGTGCTGCTGCCCAAGAAAACCGATGGGGGCGCCACTAAAAAGTGAAAATGCCAGTATTAAATCTGACACCCCAAAGGCTCTGTTAAGAGCCACCCACAGCATCTGTGAAAGGTAGCTGGACCGTCACTAGTGACCTATTGGTTTTCCTTTTAGTGTGAAGACCCGCAACTCTGTAATGAGATTGCTATAACTGAGGATTTTTGTTTTTATGTAGACTTGCAGAATGAGCCAAGATAAAACTAGAACAGCTGCCTGACTGGAATAGTAACTGTGTAGGTTTAGCAGTACGGGACAGCGAAATGTAAACATTAGCTAAAGGCGGGGGCCCCATTAATACACTGACAGGGAACAACAGCGTGGAATGCCTACACAGCAGGAAGAGGCCATTCGAGTCTGAACAGACCCTCCAAAGAGCATATACCGAAGTAGACGAGAGGGAGAAGGGGTAAAAGAGAGATTGTGTCTCCTAAACTTTAAAATCTTTTGAATGCTTTGGCGGGCTGTTGAAATTTACACTAAATAAAAACCAAGAGAACTGCGGATACTACCATCCCACCAGCATCCACATCCCGAAGATCACCAGATGCCATTTCCGCCACCTCCAGCAAGATGCCACCACCACACACGTATTCCCCTAACCCCTTGTCCGCCTTCCGCAGGGACTGCTCCCTCCGGGACACCCTGGTCCACACTTCCTTCACCCCCAACACCTCCCCACAGCCCTACGGCACCTTCCCCTGTAGCCGGCGAGGGTGCAACATCAGCCCATTTACCTCCTCCCACCCCAGTATCCAAGGGCCCAAACATACCTTCCAGGTGAAGCAACACTTCACCTGCACTTCCCAGAATCCAGTCTACTGCATTCGCTGCTCACAATGTGGTCTCCTCTACATTGGGGAAATAAAACGTAGACTTGGCGACCACTTTGCAGAACATCTACATTCTGCTCGCAAAAAAGACCCCGAACTACCTGTTGCCTGCCACTTTAATGCACCACCCTGTTCCCTGGCCAACATCTCTGTCTCTGGCTTGCTGCAGTGCTGCAGTGTTCCAGTGAAGCTCAACACAAGCTAGAAGAACAACACCTCATCTTCCGCTTGTGGACCCTGCAGCCCTCCGGACTCAATATTGAGTTCAATAAGTTTTGGGCCTAAAATCTACCCCTCACAAGGCCTTGTTACCACATATCCTGCCATTATCCACCACCTACTGTTAGTCACTAATAGTCCCCATTAACTACTATTCAACCTCTCAGCCTGATCGTTATCAACTCTTTGTTTGTCCAAATGCTCTTCTCTTTCTTTAGGTTCTATCCTATCGTTTACTCAAGAACCCATTCCTCTCCCCTTTCTTCTGCATATAACCTGATGTTTTCCCAGCCACATCAATTCTGAAGAAGGGTCACCGGACCCAAAATGTTAACTTTGTTTTTCCTTCACAGATACTGCTAAACATAAAATCCCTCCAGGCCATTTGGCCCAACAAATCCACACTGCCCCTCTGAAGAGCACCCGACCCAGACCTATTCCCCCGCCACCCTGCATTTCACATGGCTAACACAACCTAGAGAAGCGCATGCGTGAAGCCCTCCCCCAGCGCTGCCAATGAGGAGTATTTACTGAGTGAGTGGAAGACGTTTGTTTGCAATGGAGAGATCAGCGCCAGGGAAGCTAGGGAACAGCAGGCTCCTTCCAGCAGCACATCGCAATGTGAGCCTGGGACAGAGAGGAGGGCTTCGAGACCGGCATTGATTCGGGCTCAGTTCAGGGAGAACCAGGGGCTGTCTGTAAGAGGCCGAGCAGAGCAGGAACTGGTCCCGGAACTTGGAGTGAGCGGTCTGAGGGGGATAGAGAGAGGCCTTTCTCGGGCTGTGTGTGGGCCTGCTGAGGGAGACCCAGAGACAAGAAGTTGTTGGGGGTCATTCTTGTGATTTTTCATCCTCTAAACACTGATGTAAATTCATCGTTTGGCTTCCGTTTTGCGCTGTTTCTGGACATTGTGCCGTGAACACGGGAAACATGCACTAGAGCAATTTTTTAACCCTGAAAAGGACAGGTAATTGAGTCACCAGGTTAAATTTCTCAACTGAAACATTTAAAATATCGCCCTTTGTTCTTCCTTTCAACAGTTAGTGTGTTGGGAGCCGGATATTGAACTGTGTAAGCATGCCTGTTGCTTCGGTTAGCCCCATGTATGGAGCTGTGCAGTTGTTGCTCAGTTTCTGGATCTCACTCACTCTGAATTATTTCAGAAAAAAATATAATTAGAATCCTCAGACAAGGAGCAGCTCTGGGCAACAGGGAATAAGACCTCTGGCTCTGTTCAAATTGCTAGTTTTAAAAGAAAAACACATCCTAATGATTATGAAATTAATGTTCTGTTGATTAGTTCAATACTGCCAGACTTTCTGTATGTTGATTTACAGGAGGTGTGTCTTCTGTCTTCCTCCAGGCAAGGAGGACTTGAAGGACCAGGAGGTTATATTTCCTTGGTACAAAGCCAAGTGTGACTAGCTGCTTCAAACAATCAGCAGGTATGTAGCCCATTGACATTGACAGCAGTTTTGAAGAAGGATAGACTGAATGGTCATCTGAAATAGACTCTCGGGAACAGCATTGAATCTGCATTGAATAAGGGCATTTTCAAAGTTACAATCAAGACAAACAAATAGATCATGCTGTAACATACCTCAGCGAGATGTTAAGTACAGAAATGGGAAAAAACTGCTCACTGGAAGTTACTAAAGTGGATGAAACACGTTTATATGAAGTTTATCAGTAACTGAGAAAGACAGAATTAATCCTTTGATGAATAATTCTTCCTCTCTCTCTCTCTCGCGCGCGCGCGCGCGCGCACACACACACACACACACTCTCATTGTCCAACGATGCATGTTACAATGTGGAACAACCAAATCATTCTGTATACACTCCAAATCATAGCAAATGAGACATTCAAAATGATCTCCACGAACAACCTTAAGTTATAGAGCTCTGCAGCACAGAAAAAGGCCCTTCAGCCCATTGGGTCTACACCAAAAAAAAACAGCGAACAACACTAATCCCAATCAGCCAGCATTCTATTTCCATGAATGTATCGAACTGCTATCCTCAACCTTATCATAACATTATTCTCCATTTCTTCACCTTACAGGAGTTAACATTTCTTTCTTTTTTTTCTTCAGTCCAGCAAGAAACATTTCTACAAAGGGCTTGACATTCCTCTTGACCTTCCCTAGGGTACAATCATGTCAGTTTCCAAGTTCTTCTCTGTTGGATGCCAGACACACGTGAGCAAAATTTGGAATACACGTTCAGACCAGAGACTGACCAATCTAAAATGAACTTACAATCAGAGACTGACAAAGGGAGAAATGCATCAACCTTCACTTATAGCCCCTGTCACAGATGGCATTAGATAAAGACTAATTCATGTCGAGCAGCCGAGATTAAAACATTCAAACAAACTCCTGCAACTTCTAAAAGTGACATGTTCATTTTAAAATGATACTCCTGCACTGTGAAATACAATGACAAATAATGAGGAGCAGATTGACATATAATGCCAGACACTGAATAAATTCCATGCTCACTGTCAGCCCGGTACTGATGAAAACTCACTTGATCAATGCTCATACTCTGGTCGAGAGACTGACTCTTGCAGAAGCATGTCCACTCTTTCTCAATGTATGAAAAATTGATTTACAGTACATTAATCACACCTCATGAAGAGTATCAGATCATGACATGCAGAGCTAGAAACACAAGGAGACATACAGAAACAGGCAGTGTGACTTGAATCAGTACCAGTCTTTAAAGTTATACGGATCAGGAGCATGCAAGAAAACTTGCTCACGGTCAGTCATTGAACGATGAAAGGAAAAGAATGAAATTTAGCCATACACAGATTTACAGATATGGACAAATGTAAATTGACACTCAAACTCACCGATCACAACAGAAAGGAGGTTAGTGTTAGATGTTTGTTTGTTACAGTGCCCAGCAGTGACTGACAAAGCCCACTGTGCACTCAAATTAAAAAAAAACTGAGATTGAATGCAATGAAATTAAGCCTCACGGTAAGGACAAATGTCAATGCAAAATCAATCCCTCAATCACACAAGGTCAATGAATATCTACAGAGTTTATGCTACATTCAGACACAAAAACACAAATGAACATGGAAGGAGAATGAAATCCATATACTGTACCTGAGACTGTTGCAGACACCACAAAGCTGGCACTGTAGCTATTCAAAGGTAGATAACTACAGAACTAATGTCAAATTGGCACTAACAGATGGACACTGGCAGTGAATAGAAGAAGTTCACATTCCCAACACTTACTGGAAACTAGTATGCAGAATAGAATGTCCCAGTGCAAGCACAATGGGCTGAATGGCCTGCTTCCACACTGCACCTCATAATGATTCTGATCCTGGTGATAAAGGAAATGACATTCTGTTGTATAGAGCATTAGTATAAAAATATAATGTAGAAATAGACAGACAGGTGCAGAACAAAACTCTTTTTAATGAAAGAGCACTAACAATGTCCAATACAAAATGAATCTAAATATCTCATTGATACTACAGAACCCTGGAAAAAAAAAATCCTGTAATGACACAGAGAACCAGCATCTGGTACATGTGGTATATAAAACCCACACTCAGCGTGCAAACTAGGAAACATGTTGTTGATTCAGAATGGTTCTCAGATGAAAGCAGCCCCACTCCTATGACCCCTCCTAGACCCTGCCAACTGATAGTCCACTCAGAAGTCACAAAATGCAGAAGAGATTAATACCCAGTCTCAACACCCTAATAGCTATATCAGAATGTGTTGCATAGTCACGGAGAATATTACTGGCTGCCAGAGAATCAAGGCACATTGATACACAATAGTAGAAACTGACAGGTACAGATTGATACCTACACTGACTCATTCACATTCCAGAAACAGACAAAAGAAAGCTGATGACAAAACTCACATTCACATGGCAGGAATTGATAGGTACAGATTTATCATGCCACTCATATTCAAACAGCAGAAATTGACAGGCATGGACTGATAATTTTACTTGCCCATTCACACAGCAGAAACTGACTGGGAGAGAATGATAAATGCATTTACACATTCAAAACCCAGAAACTGACAGGTACAGATTAATAACTAATAACTCTCAGATCCACAGAGCTGGAACTGACACAGACAGATGGGGAAATGCACTCACACATATATGTTGCAGATACTGACAGGAAGAATATTATTATTACATACAAATTCACAGAGTAAAAACTGACAGGTACACATTGATAAATGCATTTACACATTCAAAGCCAGAAACTGACAGGTGGAAATTGATGTAAAATCATGCATTCACAGAGCATAATGATTGATAATGACAGTCTTGGTTTCAAATAACTGACGGGGACAGATTGGTAACTTCACTCACCGATTCACAGAGCAGAAACTGACAGGCATAGACCGATAATTACACTCATCTACTGCCAAAGGTTAAGATCGAAAATGACATGCACATATTCACAAAGAAGAAACTGACAGGTATTCACTGATAACTAAACTCATATATTGACATAACAGAAACCGTAAGGGATAGACTGATCCTTACACAAACATATTCACCAAGCAGAGGTTGACAGGTACAGATTGATAACTACATAAACATATTCACACAACAGTCTGAACAGACCGATGTTAAACTCACATATTGACAGAGCAGAAACTGACAGGCAGAGATTGACAATGAAACTCTCATTCTCATAGCTGAAACTGACAGGTATAGGTTAATAACGACATCCTCATATTCACACAGAAAAACAGACTGTTCAGAATGATAAATTCATTCACACATTCACAAACCAGAAACTGACAGGTGCAGAATAATAACTACATTGACATATTTACATAGCAGAAACTGACATGGATAGAATAAAAATATCACTCTCAGGTTCATTTGGCATAATCTGACCAGTATAGTTTGACAACTAAATTCATTTTCACAGAACAGAATTTGCCAAATAAATATTGATAACTATACTCCCATATTGACAGAGCATAAACTGACAGGCATAGTTTGATAACTGTACTCACATATTCCAAGAGCAGAATCTGACAGGTACAGATACATAACTGCACTCACATATTAACATATCGATTACTATCTGTTAGTTCTAGCTAACAACATTCACATATTGATATAGAAGTAACTGACAGGTTAAAAATTGATAACTATATTTACATATTCCCAGACCTGAAACTGACAGTTATAGAGTTGTAAATACACTCATGCATTCACATATGAGGCTGACAGGGACAAATTTAAAACTACATTTCACAGAGCACAAGAACAAGAACAGATTGATCATTGCACTCACACATTCACATAGCAGGAACTAACAGGTACAGATTGATAATTATACTCACATTTTGAAGTATCAGATGCTTGCAACCAGAGATTAATTACTACACTCTCATATGCACAGTGCAGAAACTGACAGGTGACTTATAACTGCACTCAAACATTCACATGGCAGAAACTAATATAAACAGATTGATAACAACTCACATATTTATATGGCAGAAATAGACAGTGACTGATTGCTGTGTGGATATGTAAATATATTTATCAGTCAGTCTCTGTCAATTTCTACAATGTGGATATGTCAGTTTAGTTATCAGTCTGTACTTGACAGTTTATGTAATGTGATCATGTGAGGGGAGTACAGTGGATGTTGTCTATATGGATTTTCGTAAGGTATTTGACAAGGTGCCACATAGCAGACTGGTCCAAAAAGTAAAAGCCTGTGGGATACAGGGTAATATGCTGAATTGGATCCAACGATGGCTCAGTAACAGGAAACAAAATGTAATGGTTGATTGCTGCCTTTGTGAATACAAAGCTGTTTCAAGTGGTGCTCAGCACGGCTCACTGTTGGGACCCCTGCTATTTGTTTTCTACATTAACAATTTGGACTTGAATGTGGAGGGCTCATTTGAGAAATTCGCAGACAACACAAAACTTGGCCATGTAGTAGGTAGTGTAGAGGATAATTGTAAGATGCAAAATGATATAGATCATTTAGTTGAGTGGGCTGGAAAGTGGCAGATGGAGTTCAGCTCTGATAAAGGTGAGATAATGCACTTTGGAAGCTCAAACATTAAATGGAAATCGAAAATAAATGAGAATATACTGAGAGGGGTAGATGAAGTGAGAGATCTTTGCATGCAGGTGCACAGATCCCTAAAGGTAGCAGAACAGGCATTTAGAGTTATAAACAAGGCATGTAAAATGCTATCCTTCATTGGCAGTGGTATGGAATACAGAAGTAGGGATATAACTGTGAAACTGTATACGGAACGGGTGAGGCCACAACTGGAGCATTGTGTGCAGTTCTGGTTACCACATTACAGGAAGGATGTAATTGCTGTGGAGAGAGTGCAGAGGAGATTTACTAGAATGTTGCCAGGGCTGGAGATTGTAGCTACGAGGAGAGATTGGAGAGGTTGGAGTTATATTGCTTAGAATACAGGAGGCTGAGCAATGTCATGATTTAAGAAAACTAAATTGTGAGAGGGAGAGATAGAGTAGACAGGATGAACCTGTTTCCCTTGGCAGAAACTGTTCAAAACCAGAGGGCATCGATCGAAGCTCAGTGGCTGAAGGATCAGACGATACTTGAGGAAAATTGTTTTTTAATGCAGAGGGTGGTGGGTATCTAGAATTTGCTGTCTGAATTGGTGGAGTCAGAGACTCTAAACTGTTTTAAAGGTAAGTTACCTGGATCTGCACCTTTAGTTCTGTAAGCTGCAGGGTTATGAGCGGTATGCAGGAAGATAGAACAAGAAGGGATCTCTGGAGGTCTTTGGGTCAGCTCGGGCAAATGGGCTGAATCGTCCACTCTGTCCTGTGTCATTTTTATGGTTGTATAGTTATCAACCTTTCCCTGTCAGTCTCTGCTGTGTGACTATGTAAATATATTTACAGAGACTTGACATGAACAGGTTGACTGGGCTGTGCACACCACCTTCTGTAGTTTCATACAGTCCTGGGCAGAGCAGTTGCTACACCAGGGCATTATGCACCCAGACAGTGACACTTTCAATTGTGCATCTGTAGAAGTTGGTGAGAGTCCCTATGGACATGCCAAATTTCCTGAGCCGCCTGAGGAAGAAGAGGTGTTGTTGTCTTCTTGACTGTTGCATCTACGTAGGAAGTCCAGGGCAGGTTGTTGGTTATTGTCACTCTGAGGAACTTGGTGCTCTCCACCCTCTCAACCTCAGTTCCATTGATGTAGATGAGGGAGGTGGTGGTGGGGAGGGGCATGTTCTCCTGCTTTCTTTCTGAAGTCAA
This sequence comes from Rhincodon typus, assembly GCF_021869965.1. Lineage (NCBI taxonomy): Eukaryota > Metazoa > Chordata > Chondrichthyes > Orectolobiformes > Rhincodontidae > Rhincodon > Rhincodon typus. Next base: position 4,238,629 of record NC_063375.1, read on the forward strand.
TGAACACTTCTTTAGTTTTTCCGACATTGAGAAAGAGGTTACCTTCACTGCACCAATGTCATCAAGCCCTCTATCTCCCTTCTGGGTTTTGACTCATGGTTGTTAGATATGTGCCCCACTATGATGGTGTCATCAGTGAACTTGTAGATGGTGATCAGTTGGAATTTGGCACCACAGTTTTGGGTGTACAGTAGGGGCCTGAGGATGCATCCTTGGGGGGTGGCCTCCAGTGTTGAGTGTTATTGTAGAAGGATGCAGTTGTCTATCTTTACTGATTGCGGTCTACGAGTCAGAAAGCTGAGGATGTGATTGCAGTGGGCGGAGCTGAGACCAAGGCCATGGAGCTTTAAGATCACTCTGTACGGAATAATGGTGTTGAAGGCAGAGCTGTAGTCAATGAGCAGGAGTCTGACATAGATGGCTTTGTTGTCTAGAAGTTCTAGGGATGAATGATCTCCTACAACCTCTTGCATCAGGCAGAAAATACAGAAACCTGAACATATGGATGAGCAGGTTCAGGGCCAGCTTCTTCCTGGCTATTCTAAGTTGATGAATGGACTCTTTAGCCTCAAATAATGACGATCTTGCTAATGTTGATCTCACTGAGTGCACACCCTGTGTAATGTAACCTGCATGCCTCTGTCTAAGTCGTTTTGATCTGTACATCTTTGCTTACTGTGATCTGACTGTACTACTCGTAAACAGAGCTTTTCACTGTATCTCGCTGCATGTGAAATTTTTCAAAAAAATTAACATAGTATATACTGACAGGTACATATAGATAACTACACACACACATTCAACAAGTGGAAACTGACAGTTATAGATCGATAACTAAACTCACAAACCCACATACCCACTTGCATCGGGTAGTCCCATTCACGCAGCTGTATCGGTGTTGGTTAGTTTTCGGATCTCACTCAACTGGCTATTAGAATTTTAAGAAAAAATAGAGAAGGAGCAGCTCAGGGTAGGATTAGAATCAGACCCTGGTTCTGTTCAAATAGCTAGCTCTAAACGAACAATCCTAATGAATTATTAACTGAATGTTACATTGATCAGATTGATATTGCCAATCTCGGCTGATGTTGGTTTACACCAGGGTCTGATTCTAATCCTACCCTGAGCTGCTCCTTATCTATTTTTTCTTAAAATTCTTCTGTCTTCCTCCATGCAAACACTTGAAGGACCAGGACAATGTGGTATTTCCTCAGTCCAAAACCAAGTGTGACCAGCAGCTGACAACAGCCACCAGGTATGTTACACTGCCAGAGCATAGAACATCCTAGCCACAGTGATAGCAGATTGAATCAAAGACAAATTCAATGTAATTTCCAGAGAGATATGCTCTAACCAAGAGTCAAACACCACCGAGGAAATACCAGTGTATATCTTTTATCTATATTCTCAATGCAAGCCACCCAGTTCCAAACAATTTCACTATTCACATTGTCAAAAACTTTTGAGGAATGACAGACTGAATCCTCATGCAAAATATATATACACAGGAACTGCATGAAATCTGGATTTAGTAAGGGCGCTTTTAGCGTAACAATAAAGGTGAACAAATAGATGATGCTGTTAGTTTGACCAACCACATGGGAAGTAGATATTGAGTACAGATATTGAAGCAAACATTTCAGTTAGCAGGAACAGAAAGACAGAATGAATATTTTAATGAATATTTGTCCCATACATAGTCACAACACTTAAATAATGTGAAATCCAAATTCACATGCTGTGCCAAAGCCTGACGAGAGTGAATTGTTAATGTACACTCTCACTCCCTCTCTCGCAACCTCCCCCTCTCTCACACTGACAAATACATACACCATCCCAACACACATTCCAACATATATCAGCCATGCAGTGCCATATACATTGCAAGTAACAGAAAATGTTACATTCGGAATGATTTCTACTCACAGATCCATTGTTAGAGAGGTCTACAGTCCTTCAAATTATTGAGTCTGCACCGATCAAAAACAAATACAATTCTCATCCCATTCATCCAGCATTTCATTCACATAAATGTATGATAGCAGCAGAGGAGCTGCCATCCCCACCTTTATCACAACATTGTTCTCCATTTCTTCACCTTTCAGGAGTAGACTTTGTTTTGTCTTTTTCACTCCAGCAAGAAACCGTTAGTACCTCTTTCAAATTAATCTCAATTTTCTACAAAGAGCCTGGCATTCGTCCTGGCCCTCCCTAGGATGTATTACAGAAAAATATCAAGATATCTGAATACAATTTTCGCAATGAATCAATGTAATCAAGTAGTCACCCATTCAAAGCAGTGGACAAGATAAAAGTAGACAAAATTGGTAGGTTTGTGAAATGCTCATTTTGTTCCAAAGCAGAGTTCAACAGTGTTGATTGTTCAATAAATTGAGTTTCACAGTTTTAAATCTGCTGCACTCGTGACTGAAAATAAAATTCCTTTTCCTTTCCACTTCCCTACCATAGAACAACACAAGAGTACCACTAATTGCTTGCACCATCACAGCACAGAGTTGGGTAATGTCCTGTCTACATCAGAAAATAAATTACGCATTTGTCTTTTCTGTACAAGCAGCTGTGGTCAGTCAGCTGTAATGCAGTTGAATTGTTTGTTGCCTTTCACTTAGTTTACACTGATTGCTACTTTAGCATTATTCAGAAAAGTATATCAATACACACTGAAAAAGAAACAGATGTTATTCTGACGACCAACACTTTATATCATTACTCGCTGTTAGATTCTGCGCTATACAAGTTACAGAGGTCCATTGTGTTTCCAGTCTTGAATCTGAGGAACAGCACAGAATCCTTTCTGTAGCAGTGTGTTGCATTTCACTTGCACATGATTCCCACAGGCACCAACAATTAAAGAACTTTGGCTTTTTCCCATTCACTACAGGAGACGTGAACTGAGATACAGACTGGCAGCACAAGGGAAAACTCACTCACACACAGCCAGTGGATGCTGAAAGGAAAAGAATGAAATATGGACTCACAGTAATTTCCAGATATGAATTGACTCTCAAAATCACTGATCACACCTCAGGATGTTGGATTATTACAGTGCCCAGCAGTGATGGATAAATTCTACGATACACACAACCTCACACACAATGTAAAAACAAACTGAAACTGAAATACAATGCAGTTAAGTATCATTGAAAAGAGTTTATTTACAGAGTTTACCACTCAGCCATAAAACAACAACTGAACATAGGAGAATGAGATCCATATACTGTACCTGAGAGTGTGGGAAACATATCAAAACTGCCATATCGTTATTAAAAGTCAGATGACTACAGAACTAATGTCAAATTGTCCTTTCCATATGCACTGGATGAAGTTCACATTCCCCCCAATTACTGCAGAACTGATGCATAATAGAATGTCCAAGTACAGAGACAATGGGCTGAATGGTCTGCTTCTGTGCTGTGCCATATCTGTGATTCTGATTTTGGTGAGAAAGGAGCAGTTTTATCAGTGATACCACAGATCTCAGCCTCTCTAATCAAATAGGAAATGTGTGACCATGTGTCAGAATGATTCTCAGAATAAAGCAGTTCCCCCCCCTGTTTCACCCCATGTCCTCAGCTTCTCCACCCCCTCACTTACCACATGGACTGACACTCAATTCATAAATCACACAATGCAGAAGAGATTAAGACCCAGCCTCAACACCCCAATAATAACTATCACAGAGTGAATCATACAGTCACAGAGAATAATATTGGCTTTCAGAGACTTAGCCATTTTGATACACGAGGAGAAACTGACATGTACAGATTGATAACTACACCCACTTGTTCATATTGCAGAAGCGCACAAACAAATGATGATGACACATTGACTACAATGTAAATGTGTGACTATAGTTATCAGTTTCTGTTGGCTTCTGCTAATTTCAGTCAGGCATTCACATTGCAGTAACTGTCAGGGAGAGATTAATAACTACACTCTCATTCACAATGCTAAAACTGACAGATACAATGATAACTACAATCCCAGTTTCACAGAGCATAAACTGACAAGTGCAGACTGATACCTACACTCTCCTATTCAGAGCAGAATCTCACAGGTACATATTGGTAACAGCACTCACACATTCACCAAGCAGGTACTGACAGGTACAGTTCGATAAGGACATTTACATACTGACAAGGCAGAAACAGAGAGGCATAGACTGGTAACTGTACTCATATTGACACAGCAGAAACTGACAGGTACAGATTAATATTGTCACTGTCAATTCTCAGAGCAGAAATTAACGGGAGCAGACTGGTAAATACACTGACACATTTACATAAGAGAAACTGGCATGCGTATATTGATAAATGTATTGATTATATAAATGATTTGGAGTTGGGTGTTGAGGATAAAATCTCTAAATGTGCAGATAATACTAAGCCAGGGAGAAGAGTGAATTGTGATGATAATACTGAGTGACTTCACAGGGACATTGACAAGTTAGCCAAATGGGCAGAAACCTGGCAGATAAATTTCAATGCAGAAGAATATGAGCTCATGCATTTTGCTAACAAAAACACAGAGAAACAATACAAGCTCAATGGTACAGCTTTGAGGGGAGTATTGGAGCAGAGAGATCTTGGGAATTCACTTGCATCATTCTCTGAGGGTGGCCAGGCAAGTTGAAACAGTTGTTAAGCAGGGTCAAAGGGTCTTTGGGTTTAAAAATAGAGGCATTGATTATAAAAGCAAGGAAATAATGCTACACCTCTACAAATCATTGCTCAGACTACATTTGCGTTCAATTCTGGGCACCTTATTTAAGGAAGAACCCTCTGGAGAGGGTGCAAGGGAGATTTACTAGAACGATAGCAGGAATGAAGGATTTTACATACAAGGAAAAGTTAGTGAAATCTGGCTTATTCTCCTTGGAGCAGAGAAGATTAAAAGGGGACATTATGGAGGTGTTCAAAATTATGAAGAATTTTGAGAGGGTAAATTAGAATACTCTGTTTCCACTATGTCAGTAACCAGGGGTCACATCCGACACTTCCGCCATCTGCAATCTGACCCCATTACCAAAGATATTTTTCCCTCCCCACCCTTATCTGCTTTCCGGAGGGACCACTCTCTCCGTGACTCCCTTGTCCGCTCCACACTCCCCTCCAGCCCCACCACCCCTGGCACTTTTCCCTGCAACCAGAGCAAGTGCTACACCTGCCCCTACAGCTCCCCCCTCACCCCCATCCCAGGCCCTAAGAAGACCTTCCACATCCAACAGATGTTCACCTGCGCATCTGCTAATGTGGTATACTGTACCCGCTGTTCCCGTTGTGGCCTCCTCTACATTGGGGAAACCAAGCGGAGGCTTGGGGACCGCTTTGCGGAACACCTACACTCAGTTCGCAACAAACAACTACACCTCCCAGGCGCGAACCATTTCAACTCCCCCTCCCACTCCCACTCCTTGGACGAATTGTCCATCCTGGGCCTCCTGCATTGCCACAATGATGCCACCCGAAAGCTGCAGGAACAGCATCTCATATTTCGCTTGGGAACCCTGCAGCCCAAGGGTATCAATATGGACTTCACAAGCTTCAAAATCTCCCCTCCCCCGAACACATCCCAAAACCAGCCCAACTCGTCCCCGCCTCCCTAACCATTCCTCCCACCTCAAGCCCCACCCCCATCTCCTACCCACTAACCTCATCCCGCCTCCTTGACCTGTTCGTCCTCCCTGGACCGACCTATCCCCTCCCTAACTCCCCATCTACATTCACCTTTACTGGCTCCAACCCCACCTCTTTGACCTGTCCATCTCCTCTCCACCTATCTTCTCCTTTATCCATCTTCTATCCGCCTCCCCCTCTCTCCCTATTTATTTCAGAATCCCCTTCCCCTCCCCCATTTCTGAAGAAGGGTCTCAACCTGAAACGTCAGCCTTCCTGCTCCTCTGATGCTGGTTGCCCTGCTGTGTTCATCCAGCTCTACACCGTGTTATGTCACAATTTCAAGATTATCATCAAGAGAGCTAGGGTTGAGATGAAGAGAAACATCTTTACTCAGAGCATTGTTAGGATTTGGAATGCGCTGCCTGGGAGAGTGGTGGAGGTGGATTCCATATGAGGTATGAAAAGAGAGCAGGATATATATTTGAAAATGATGAAGTTAGAGAGCAATGTAGATAGGGCTGGAGAACAATCCCGCCTTGAATTATTTCTAGCTCATCACAATTAAAAAATAAATGAGGAGTAGATTCAATTCATTGGCTCATCTGCCCTCACCCACTGACCAGGAGATCAAATGGATACTCAAGTTAGGAATGCACAGCGCAAAAATCTCAAATCCCTGCCATCAAGGGTCAGATCATGTGACAGCGGGAGAAATTGGCCCGCTTAGAGTTATATGAGAGACGGTTATTCAGATGGTTTCTCAAGGCAAGTTCACCTTTGGAACTGATGTCTGGCTGAGTGAATGGAAACAAAGCTTAGCGATTTGTCAGCTGCAGAAACTTGCCACTCCTCTGTCCTCTCTTCCTTCTCCCCCTTATTTGCTGGAAGGGACAATTGCTATCTATCAATTTTTGAAGCTTCAAAGGGATTCTTCTGTGCTGTCTCAAAATGTCCGCGGAAGGTTGGCGTAAACGTTCCCCTCTTCATCTTGACCTGGTTCCTCATCCCCTTGCCTATCTGTGTGCCTCAGGGTGGCATATGTGATGCAGGATGGTTGCTGGTCTGCTTGGTCAGCCTGAAAATAGAACAGTATAGAACGAAGTAAATGAGGAGCAAGAGCAAAATTGGTAGCCTCATGAACAGTGAAGATGGTTATCTCAGAGTACAATGGGAACTTGATCAACCGGGCCAATGGGTCGAGGACTGGCAGGTGGAGTTTAATTTAGACAAATATGGAGATATTTCATTTTTGATGAGGCAAACCAGGGCAGGGCTGATACAGTTAATGATATGGCCCTGAGGAGGATTATCAGATGGATCTAGGGCTGCAGGCACATAGTTCCATAAAGTGGAGTCACAGGTGGACAGTGTGGTGAAGGCAGTGTTTGGCACACTTGCCTTCATCAGTCATAACATTGAGTATCAGAGTTGGGATGTTATGATGTACAAGACATTGGTCAGGCCACATTTCTAGTAGTGTGTACAATTCTGGATGCTCTGCTTCGGGAATGATGTTGTCAAGCTAGAAAGAACACAAAAAAGAATTTACAAGGATATTACTGAGACTGGAGGGTTTGAGTTCTAAGGAGACACTGGATAGGCTAGGACTGTAGGATGTTGAGTGGTGACCTTAGGAGGTCTATATAGTCGTGAGGGGTGTAGATAAGGTGAATATCCAAGGTCTTTTCCCCAGGGTAGGTGATTCCAAAAGTAGAGAACACAGGTTGAAGGTGAGAGGGGAAAGATTTGAAAGGGACCTGAAGGATAACTTTTTTCACGCAGAGGGTGCATGTATGGAATGAGCTGCCAGAGAAAGTGGTGGAGGCTGGTACAATTACAACATTTAAAAGGGATCTGGACAAGTACATCAATAGGAAAGGTTTTGAGGGAAATGGGCCAAATGCTGGCAAATGGAACTAGTTTAGTTTGGGAAACTTGGTCGGCATGGATGAGTTGAAACTAAGAGCCTGTTTCCGTGCTGTATGACTCTACGATCAGGGTATTTGGCCCTTCCAGCTTGCTCCGCCCATTCAGTGGGATCATGGCTGATTACCCCAGTTACCCCCTGTTCCTCCACTTTCTGTCTTTCACGCCTAAGAACTCAATGCAACTCCTTGAACAACATTCACTGTTCTGGCCCCAACCACTTTCAGTGGCAGACAATCTCACAGGCTCCCCACCCTCTGGGTGAAGACATATCTCGCCATCTCAGTCCTTCCCCGTCTCCTTTAGCCTGTGACTCCCTGATTCTGGACTTACGTGCCCTTGCCCCCCTACTCTGGCCAACAGCAACATCTGTGTTTACCCCTGTTTAGTCCTGTTAAAATTTGATAGGTTTCTATGAGATCACCCCTCATTCTTCTAAACACCAGTGAATATAATCCTAACCGATCCAGTCTCTCCTCATCCATCAGTCCTGCCATCCCAGGAATCAGTCTGGGAAACCTCTGCGCGCTCCTTCCATAGCCAGGACATCCTTCCTCAGAGAAGACCCCAAACTGCACATACAATACTGCAGGATGTGGTCTGTACCTGTACAATTGCAGCAAGACAGCCCTGCTCCTGGCCTCGAACGCTCTCGCTATGAAGGCCAACATTCTATTTGCCTTCTTCACCGTTTGCTGCTGCTGCAATGCTCACTGTCAGTGACTGGTGTATGAGGTACACCCGTTTTATTGCACCCCCGCATCCCTATCTGACACCTTTTGGATAATTTGTTTTCCTGGTTTTGCTCCCAAAGCGGATAACCTCACGCTGATCCACATTAAACTGGGTGAAGCATTTCAGTGTCAAGTCTACAAGCTGGACATTCGGAGGGGGCGGGCGGTGAGCAGTGGGGGTCGGAGGGGGTGGGCAGTGAGCGTGGGTGACAGAGGAGATGGTTGGTGAGAATAACACACTTTAGCTGGAAGATAGTGAGAGTGTACATGATGAGCTGTGAATATCTGGGGTCGTTATACCAACCAATTCCTCTTAGAAAAGCACACAATTGGAACAAGCCTAAAACTGACGATGATGAATGTTATTTCTCTGTACTCTGAACAGGATGTGGCCAGCTCTGCCAAGGTAGCAAGTGGATGCCAATCTCAAGATGTCCTTGAACGGATCGACTTGCTCAGCCTGAATGCAATGAAGAGTTCGCAAAGAGTTAGGAGTCAAGTGCAGAGCAGACCAGGTAAGAACGTCAGATTTCACTCCCTTAAGGATCATCAGAGACAGGAACGAGAGTAGGCCGTTCAGCCCCTCGAGCCTGCTCCGCCATTCAATAGGACTGTGGCTGATCCAACATTCCTCATGTCCACTTTCCTGCTCTTTCCCTTGATTCCCCGTCTGATCAAGAATCTGTCAATCCCAGCCTTAAATCTGCATTCCCCCTGCTGCCACACATACACACGGCTCTCTGTAGCAAGGAGTTCAAAAGACTCTTAGCTCCCTTAGAGAAGAAATACCTTCTCATGTCAGTCTTCACAAGTGAACCAAACGATCTTTGTTCCTGACAATGATCATCATTAGAGTCTTAACTCCAGATCTGTTCTGTTTAAAGTCGAATTCAAAATCCACCACCTGCCATGGCAAGATTCAAATTCAGGTCCTCAGAGTATATCCCAGCTATTTGACAAAATAGGATATTGCATTATTTCAGAAACTGAAAGCGAATCTCATCAAAATGCAATGTTAAGATCAGAATAAATTGCCCCACACCATTGAGCTAAACATCAACTACAGTGTACAGTGTAGAAGTAGGCCATTCGGCCCATTGAGTCCACACCAACCCTCCAAAGAGCATCCCACACAGACCTACTCCTCTGCATTTCCCCCGGTAAATCTGTCTAATCTGCACACCCCTGGACAGGATGGGCAATTTAGTATGACCAATCCAACTAACATGCACACTTTAGACTATGGGAGAAGACTGGAGCGCCTGGCAGAAACCATACAGCCACTGAGCCACTGTGTTGCCCAATGTTATTTTGCCGTGTAGGCCTTGGTTAGCTCAGTTGACTGTCTGGTCGTGCTGAAAGCATGTGGTTCAGTTTCTGCTCTGGTTGAGATTGCTGTGAATGATCATTCCCCTTGCCTTAGATGTGGTGACCCTCCAGTTAAACAATAAAACGGTTGTTGCTGTTGTCTCTCTCTCTCTGCAATGAGACAATGGTAAATCTACATTAACCACCTGCTAAAAATGTATCTTTGCTGATTAAAAATGAACTGCCAGCTTTTTCACTATAAAATAACTTACGTGTTTCCCTCCTGATGCAACATCACAGTGAGCTGTAAACAAAAGAAAAGACACTTTAACGACAGAATGTATCTAAATGCACGGGGAGCAGGTGCAGAGGCAGATTTACCAGGAGGCTGCCTTAGACGCTGGAGAGTGTCAGTGATGGAGAGAGATTGGACAGACTGGGGTTGTTTTCCTTAGAGCAGAGGAGATTGAGAGGCTGGACATGATTGAGATGTATAAAATGATGAGGGAGCATAGATTGGGTAAACAGGAAGAAACTTTTTCTCCTTGATGGAGGAACTAATGAGGAAAAATGTTTTCACCCAGAGGGTGGTGGGGAACCTGAAATTCTCTGTCTGTAAAGATGGGAGAGGCAGAAACCCTCATCACATTGAAGAAGGATTTCAATGTGCACTTGGGATGCTAAGGCAATGGGCTAAGTGCTGGAGAAATGGAATGAGAGAATAGTGAAGTGGTTGTTTTTGACTGGCACAGACTTTTTTTTGTGCTGTAGACCTCTTCGGCACTGTGATGAACCCACTTTGAGATGTGCGTTCTACATCCAAGATACTATCTAAACGTAAGGTGATTTTGTCCATTTAATTCTCAAAGATAAGGAGTTTGTCTTATGGAGAGACATTGAGCAGTTTAGGCCGATAATCTCTGGAGTTTAGAAGAATGAGAGGAGATCTAACTGTGGGATCTTAGACGGAAAGGAGACAGAAAGAGAATGTTTGCTCATGTAGGACAATCTAGAACAAGAGGTCACCATTTCAGGAGAAGGGGGTGGGACAGATTGAAAACAGAGATGAGGAGGAATACCTCTCTCCAAGGGAGAGAGGGATGTGAATCTGTGGGATTTTCAGTGCTGTGGGTGCACACTGCTGCTACTGAGTGTGTGGGGGATGTCGGGACACTGAATAAATTGGAGGAGGAGACAGACAGATTTTTAATCTATGATGGGTTACAGGGAGTGGGGGCAGGAAAGTGGAGTTGAGGCCAAGATGAGATCAGCTACGCCGTATCGAATGGGGCCGCAGGCACCCAAGAGGCTGAATGGTCTCCTCCTGCTCCTAGCCCTGAGGTTGGATTGGTCATTCACTTGCTTGAGCACGTTTTAGTGTGGGTGGTACATAGAATAGGGACAGAAAGCTCTTATTCTGAGGTGCTAAAGTATGTAATCCGTTACAGGTAACTCAGTAAGAGTGAATCTAAGACCATATGATAACGGGGCAGAATTAGGCCATTTGGCCCATCAAGTCTGCTTCGCCATTTGATTGAGGCTGATATGTTTCTCACCCCCATTTTCCTGCCTTCTCCCGCTGGCCCTTGATTTCAATACCAATCAAGAACCTATCTATCACTGTCTTAAAGACACTCAATGACTTGGCCTCCACAACCCTCTGTGGAAATGAGTTCCACTGATTCACCACCCTTTGACTGAAGAAATTCCCGCTCATCTCAATTCTAAATGGTCATCCCTTCACACTGAGGCTGTGCCCCTCATGTCCTAGTCTCTCCTATTCGTGAAATCATCTCCTCTGTTCACTCTATCCAGGCCTCTCAGTATTCTGTAAGTTTCAATCAGATTTCCCCTCATCCTTCTAAACTCCATTGAGTACAGACACAGAGTCCTCAACCACTCCTCATCAGACAAGCCCTTTATCCCTGGGATCTTGTAAATCTCCTCTGGACCCCCCTCCAAGGTCAGCACATCCTTCCTGAGATACGGGGCCCAAAGCTGCTCACAATATTCCAAATACGGTCTGACCAGAGGCTTATACAGCCTCAGCAGTACATCTCTGCTCGTGTATTCTAGCCGTCTTGAAATGAATGCTAACGTTACATTAACTGCCAAATGAACTTGCATGTTAACCTTAAGAGAACCCTAAACTAGAAATCCCAAGTCCCTTTGCGCTTTAGATTTCTGAATCCTTCCTTATTTGGAAAACAATCTATGCCTCTATTCCCACCAAAGTGCATAACTTCACACTTTCCCCCATTGTATTCTATTTGCAATTTCTTTGCCCACTCTCCTAGCCTGTCCAAGCCCTTCTGCAGCCTCCCTGCTTTCTCACCATTACCTGTCCTTGCACCTAACTTTCTGTCCAATATAGCAGTTAGCCTTCAGTGTACGTTTCCCTCTTCCAATTCACATTACCCTGTTGTCAATTTAGTTGACATTGATGGAATTTGACAATGATTTGGGTGAATTGCAAACACTATCATGATTAGTAAATTCAAATCACGTAAAAAGATTCGAGTAGCTTGGGCAGGTCTTTGTTCCAGGCTTTAATCAAGAGGAAACCAGTTATGATTAAAAGTGGCTGGGATTTTGAGGGTCAAGACGAACCCGAGAAAATCTCCACTTTCACTGAGCCAGAAAGGTCATAAAAATATATGTACTGTATCCTTTACCAGTGTTTCCTGGCTTTGAGATAGTGACGATCGAGTACACCAAACCACCATCCATTTTGGAATCATCTATAATCAAGAAACAATAAGCAAAGGGAATTGAAAGGTTAGAGAACAGAATGTTAAAATGACATCAAAGAAGAGATAATTAAGGTCAGAGAGCCAACCCGGCAGGAATATAAACCGAAGCTCTTGGCAATGTACAGACATTTCTCACAGCAGGTCACAGAGCAGGTGACTCAACAACATTGAGTCTGGGAAATTGACAATGGAAATAACGAGATGTCCAATGAATTCAATGGATATTTTGCATCAACATTCGGTACAAAGTGTGCACCTATCCTACCAGAACAAGCTAACAATAGGGAAATGGAAAGTGGAGGCCTGGGAAGTTTAATTTTTTTATTCAATCATCTGGCATGGGCATCACCCGCATTTATCGCCCAGCCCATCCACAATTGCCCCCTTGAGAAGGTGGTGGTGAGTTGCCTTCTTGAACCGCTGCAGCCCACCTGCTGTCGGCAGACTCTCAATGCCCTTCGGGAGGGAATTCCAGAATTTTGACCCAGTAACACTGAAGGAGTGGCTGATATATTTCCAAATCGGGATGGTGAGTGGCTCAGTGGGGAACTTGCAGGGTGTGATGTTCCCCATATATCTGCTGCCCTTCTAGATGGATGTGGTTATGGGTCTGGAAGGTGCTGTCTGGAGGATCTTTGGTGAATTTCTTCAGTGCAGCTTGTTGGAGGTACAGACTGCTGCTACTGAGCATCAGTGGTGGAAGGAATGGTTGCTTGTGGATGTGGTGCCAATAAGCAGGAGCTGGCTGCTTTGTCCTTGGATGGTGTCAAGCTTCTCAAATATTGTTGGATCTGCACCCATCCAGGCAAGTAGGGAGTATTCCCTCACACTCCTCACTTGTGACTGAGATACTGGGAATGGCTCAATCAGGGCAGCTTCTGACCATATAACCTCCAAAAGGAAAGAAATCCTGAAATACCAATACTGTTTTGTCTTCCTTAGATGGATACCAGCGTCTCCCCTACAATTTACAATTTACAATTTACCCATCTCAAGCAACCTCCCTCAAATAAACAGAAAGCCTTTGTTTTTCCGTTGTTTCATAATATTTCTCCGACTTTGCTCCATTGCTCTAGAATATCAAGGTTTGTGAACAAAATGTATGTTTACCATCATGTGTCCCTGTGTTCTTTACTGAACTGTACGCGGCTCCAGCACAGCTCGTCACTAAAGGGTCAAAAGAAAAGACGGAGATTTGTCATCAACAGCAAACAGTCAGTCGCCAGGCGGCAAATAATATCTGTCCCTGCTGAGTTTCTCCAACAATTTCTGTGTTTCTTTTTATTTCTGACATTCATTGACTGAAGAAAGCTAGTGTAATGCTGGCCTTTATATCTAAAGGACTGGAGTACAAGGACACAGAAGTTATGCTGCACTCGTACAAAACCCTGGTTAGACCCCACTTGAAGCAGATCTGGGTATGACACTTCAGAAAGGATAGATTGGCCTTGGAGGGAGTACAACGTAAGTTTACAAGAATGATACTTGGACTTCAGGGGTTAAGTCATGAGGAGAGATTAGACAAATGAGCCTGTTTTCTGTAAAATTTAGAAGGTTAAGGGGTGATCTGATTGAAGATATTAACAGGAAAAGACAGGATGGATAAATAGAAACTATTTCCACTGGCTGGGGTTTCTGGAACAAGGGAGAATTAGGGCCAGACTGTTCAGGAGAGATGTCAGGAAGCACTTCCACACACAAAGGGTGGGAGAGGTTTGGAACTCTCTTCCACAAACAACAGTGGACGCTGGAATGGTTATTAGTGTTCAATCTGTGAGAGAGAATTCTTTTGTTGAGCTAATGTATTGAGGGGATAAATGCCAAAGGCAGGTATATGGCAGAACAGCCTCAAGGAAATTAATGGCCTACTCCTGATTTTTTTTTTTGTACGAATGTTCAATGTTCATAAATCAGGAAGACTCTGCAGTTACAAAGTGTCATTTTCACACATTGGTGCAATTACAGATTTGAAATACATCCAATTGTTTATTTTCATGCACTCCAGATCCTCACCACCCTCTGGGAGAAACAGTCCTCAAATCCCCTTCTACACCTCTTACTGTTCACCTTAAAATGTTGCCCCCTCTTCCCTTGTCATTGACCCTTCAACTGAGGGGAACAGCTGCTTCCTATCCCCCTGTCCATGCCCTTCATAACAGAGTCACCGAAACAGACCTTCAGTCCAACTCGTCCATGCTGACCATGTTCCCAAACTAAACTAGTCATACCTGCCTGTGTTTGGCCCATATCCCCCCAAACCTTTCCAATTCATGTACTTCTCCAAATGTCTTTTAAATGCTGTACCTGTACCCACATCCACCACTTCCTGTGGAAGCTCATTCCCTACATGAACTGCTCTCAGTGTAAAACAAAAATTGCCCTTCATGTCTTTTTTTTTAATCTTTGCCCTCTCACTTTAAAAAGAATCCGAGTTTTAAACTCCCCCAGCCTAGGGAAAAGACACCTGCCATTCTCCTTATCTGTACCCTTGTTATTTTATAAATCTCTATCAAGTCACCCCTCAACCTCCTATCCTCTGGTGAAAATAGTCCCAGCCTATCCCACCTCTCCCTTTAACTCACCCCTTCCATTCCCACCAACGTCCTGATACGTCTTTTCTGAGCTCTCTCCAGCTTAATAATATCCTTCCTGGAACAGGACAGCCAGAACTGGACACAGTACTCCAGAAGAGGCCTGAACAACATTGTGTACAACCACAACATGATGTCCAAACTCCTATACACAATGGTCTGAGCAATGAAGGCAAGTGTGCTCAATGCATTCTTAACCACTCTGTCAACCTATGACTCAAACTCCAAAGAATTATGTGCCTGAACCCATCAGTCTCTACAAAACCATTTTACACACCTCTATTATTTTCGCCTCCCTCAACAACCTTTTCTGTTGTAAAGAAAACAACCCAAACTTCTCTCCATCGCTTACAGAAAAAAGATTTGTTTCTGTCGGTCTTCCCAATCGGACAAATACCAGCACGAACAATGACTAACACATGACATTGTAGAACCGGTCGCTCACAGATTCACACTCACCATTCAGTCGATTTGGCCCAATCTCTGCATATTCAAAATTTCTTGCGGGTCTGTCCTCACTTGTGTCCTCAGCTCAATTTCCCATCGCCTTGCTTGGAAGGAAATATTTTCAGATTGTTACCCAAGCAAGTTTCTATTCCCCTTGCGACAACGATTCACAATCTTCTACCCATTTGAGAGAAGCCATTTGTTCTCACTTCTGCTTTTGATCTGCCCCACCCCTTTCTCCTGAAACAATGACTCTTGTTCTAGATTGCCCCACATGAAGAAATATCCTCTCTCCATCTATTTTGTCAATTGCCCCATTTAGCATATTCTATCCCTCAATTTAATCTCCTCTCATTCTTCTAAACTCCAGAGGAACTGCTCAATCTCTCTTCTAAGACAAACCAGTCAACTTTGGAAATGATCTAGGGAATCTCTTTTGAACTGCCTTCAATGCAACTACATCCGCCCTCAAGTAAAGAGACCAAAATTGTACTAGTCTCTCCTCATAAGGCTAACCTTTCATTTTGGTAATCAATTCAGTGAAACTCCTCTGAACTCCCTCCAATGCAACTACATTCCTCCTCATGTCAGGGGACCAAAGGTCTACACAGTACTCCAGATGCAGAAACCCCAATGCCTTGTACATTTGAGAAATCACACAAACACCAATGGGTTTATTTGAAATTACAAGATTTCGGAGTGCTGCCCCTTTGTCAGGTGAAGTGAGGGAGAAGCACACAGACACAGAATTTATAGGCAGAGAGATCAAAAGATCATACAAATGCTTTGAGTGGAGTCTCGAATAATCAGTCTCTTCAGGTGATCAAAAGTTTCAGAGTATTCATAGGGCGTTAACAGCTGAATAACAAGTGAAGGGATGAGCTATAATCCGATTAAATGAGGCAGAGATAATTACAAAAACTTAAAAATATGGTGGTGCTGCAGACAAACCAAATGAGTGAAATAACATGACATGTACAAGAGTCGTATGCCAAGCATTTAACCAAAGTAATAAGTAAACTAAAACTGTATAAACTAATTAAGGTAGAGAGATCATAACAATTTATCAAGGTGATGGTGTCAAAACAGGACAGTGAAGAACATTTTACAAATACAGAACTATGGGTGGGGTTACATATAGCACGACATGAGCCCAAGATCACGGTTGAGGCCGTCTTCTTGGGTGCAGAACTTGGCTGTCAGTTTCTGCTCGGTGATTCTGCATTGTTGTGTATCTCAAAGGCCACCTTGGACGATGCTTACCTGAAGATCAGGGGCTGAATGATTCTTAATGTTACAAGTAATTCTGTTGACACTTTTTGATCACCTGCAGAGACTTATTATTCGACACTCCACTCAAAACCTTTATATGATCTTTTGATCTCTCTGCCCTTTATCTCTCTGCTACAAATTCTGTATCTATGTGCTTGTGATTTCAAATAAATCTGTTGTACTGTAACCTGGTGTCATGTGACTTCTGATATTGTCCACCCCAGTCGAACACCAGCACCTCCACTTCAATGTCTGGTTGAAGCAACACTTCCCTACTTTTATACTCCATGCCTTCAGCAATAAATGTCTTTTTATTATTTGCCGTAGCAGCATGCCCGATTTCTGAGATTCATGCTTAAGGACATTCAGATCCCTCTGCACTAATAAATTTTTAATTTTCTCTCCCATTCAGATGGTAAGTTGCCTTTTTCAGTTCTTCTGACTACAATGGATAACCCCATCACTGATGTGACTGAGCCACACACATTTCAGTGTCAAATGGAGGCAACCGTGATAATATCTACACTCATGGGGTTGAGATCCCCCAACCGTGATAATATCTACACTCAATTTGATCTGTTTTGCTTTCAATTTGCAAATGAGTCAGACACAATAGTACATTTTCCACAATGTAAAATTACTGGGTTTGCACCCCACAGCGATTTTCACCCCGTTTGGACTGTTTTTGAAACCTGTTACAAGTCACCAGCCACCTCACTAACTTACCTCTGCTGCTGGGAACTGCTGGAAGAATCAGCTGGAGAAAATAAGAGAGAGAAAACATGGGAATGTTTTACTGCAAATATTCGGCTTCACCTGTTTGCAAATGAATTTGGTTTCTTTGACTGATGCCCAAGTAGCAATAATTCCAATTTTAATCTTTAGTTTACATCTGTGCTGACCATTCTTTCGAACACAACACCCTGCAACTCTCTCGTAATCTCTTCGGCCCTGAAACTGCTCGACCACGTCCTGAAGCAAACCAGGTACTACAGCGATGCCGACACAGCTCCGCCCACCACCTCCACAGCCAGCAGCTCCAGAGGAGACAGCAGCACCCAGCCCTGCCGAGTCTTCACCATCCCCCCAGACCTACCCCTTACTGAGGACGAACGGTCAGTCCTCAGTAAAGGGCTCACCTTTGTCCCCCTCCACCCACAGATCAATGAATAGCGCTCACGCTTGGACATAGAGCAGTTTTTCCGCCGCCTCCGCCTCCACGCTTACTTCTTTAACCGTGAACCTAACCCTCCCTCTACTGACCCCTTCTCCCGCTTCTGACACACCCCCTCCTCCTGGACGCCACCCCAAGGCCTCCTACCCTCCCTCGACCTCTTCATCTCCAACTGCCGTCGAGACATCAATCGCCTCAACCTCTCCACCCCGCTCACCCACTCCAACCTCTCCCCTGCAGAACGTGCAGCCCTCCGCTCCCTCTGCTCCAATCCCAACCTCACCATAAAACCCGCGGACAAGGGAGGCGCAGTTGTAGTATGGCGCACTGACCTCTACATTGCCGAGGCCGGACGCCAACTCTCCGACACCTCCTCCTACCGCCCCCTTGATCATGACCCCACCCCTGAGCACCAAACCATCATCTCCCAAACTATCCACAACCTCATCACCTCAGGTGACCTCCCACCCACGGCCTCCAACCTCATCGTTCCCCAACCTCGCACTGCCCGCTTCTATCCCCTTCCCAAAATCCACAAACCTGAATGCCCTGGTCGACCCATTGTCTCCGCCTGCTCCTGCCCCACCGAACTGATCTCCAACTATCTAGACTCCATTTTCTCCCCCTTGGTCCAGGAACTCCCTACCTATGTCCGTGACACCACCCACGCCCTCTACCTCCTCCAGAACTTCCAATTCCCCGGTCCCCAACACCTCATCTTTACCATGGACGTCCAGTCCCTCTACACCTGCATTCCCCATGCAGATGGCCTTAAGGCCCTCCGCTTCTTCCTGTCCCGCAGGCCCGACCAGTCCCCCTCCACTGATACCCTCATCCGCTTAGCCGAACTCGTCCTCACACTCAACAACTTCTCTTTCAATTCCTCCCACTTCCTACAGACAAAGGGGGTAGCCATGGGTACCCGCATGGGCCCAAGCTACGCCTGCCTCTTTGTAGGTTACGTGGAACAATCCCTCTTCCGTACCTACACCGGCCCTAAACCCCACCTCTTCCTCCGTTACATTGATGACTGTATCGGCGCCGCCTCGTGCTCCCACAAGGAGCTCGAACAGTTCATCCACTTCACTAACACCTTCCACCCCAACCTTAAGTTTACCTGGACCAGCTCTAACACCTCTCTCCCCTTCCTGGACCTCTCTGTCTCCATATCGGGCAACCACCTAGAAACCGATATTCATTTCAAGCCCACCGACTCCCACAGCTACCTAGAATACTCCTCCTCCCACCCACCTTCCTGCAAAAATGCTATCCCCTATTCCCAATTCCTTCGCCTCCGCCGCATCTGCTCCCAGGATGAGGCATTCCACTCCCGTACATCTCAGTTGTCCTCGTTTTTCAAGGACCGTAACTTCCCCTCCTCGGTGGTCGAGAACGCCCTCAACCGTGTCTCCCACATCTCCCGCACCTCATCCCTCACACCCCGTCCACGCAATAAGAACCAAAAAAGACTCCCCCTCGTCCTCACGTACCACCCCACCAACCTCCGGATCCAACGCATCATCCTCCGACACTTCCGCCATCTGCAATCCGACCCCACCACCAAAGACATCTTTCCCTCCCCACCTTTATCTGCTTTCCGGAGGGACAACTCTCTCCGTGACTCCCTTGTCCGCTCCACACTCCCCTCCAGCTCCACCACACCCGGCACTTTTCCCTGCAACCGCAGGAAGTGCTACACCTGCCCCCATACCTCCTCCCTCACCCCCATCCCAGGCCCCAAGAAGACTTTCCACATCAAGCAGATGTTCACCTGCACATCTGCCAATGTGGTATACTGCATCCGCTGTACCCGGTGTGGCTTCCTCTACATCGGGGAAACCAAGCGGAGACTCGGGGACCGCTTTGCAGAACACCTACGCTCGGTTCGCAACAAACAACTGCACCTCCCAGTCGCGAACCATTTCAACTCCCCCTCCCATTCCTCAGACGACATGTCCATCCTGGGCCTCCTGCAGTGCCACAACGATGCCACCCGAAGGTTGCAGGAACAGCAACTCATATTCCGCTTGGGAACCCTGCAGCCCAATGGTATCAATGTGGATTTCACAAGTTTCAAA
>NC_063375.1:4258650-4269915 GCF_021869965.1 Rhincodon typus
CCTCAAGCCGCACCTCCATCTCCTACCGACCAACCTCATCCCGCCCCCTTGACCTGTCCGTCCTCCCTGGACTGACCTATCCCCTTCCTAACTCCCTACCTACACTCACCTTTACTGGCTCCATCCCCGCCTCTTCGACCTGTTTGTTTCCTCTCCACCTATCCTCTCCTCTATCCCTCTTCTATCCGCCTCCCACTCTCTCCCTATTTATTTCAAAACCCCCTTCCCCTCCCCCTTTTCTGATGAAGGGTCTAGGCCCGAAACGTCAGCCTCTCTGCTCCTATGATGCTGCTTGGCCTGCTGTGTTCATCCAGCCCTGCACCTTGTTGTCTCGGATTCTCCAGCATCTGCAGTTCCTACTATCTCTGATTCAACATTACTTTGTCTGTCTTCCCTTGTATTTCCAGCTGCTACTCATTCAGCTTGCTCACACCCTCACAAAGTACATTCACTCGTGGCATATGGACATTACTGGCTGGGCCCAGCATTTATTGCCCCTATCCCTACTTGACCTCTGAGAAGGTCGTGGGGAGCTGACTTCTTGAACCGCTGCAGTCCGTATGCTGTATGTAGACGCACAATGCCCTTAGGGAGGGAATTCCAGGATTTACTGACCCAGATACATTGAAGAAATGGCTGATATATTTTAAAGTCAGGATGGGGAGTGGCTCAGAGGGAGATTTGTTGGAGATAGTGTTCCTATGTATCTGCTGCACTTGGCCTTCTCGATGAAAATGGCCATGGGTTTGGAAGGTGCTGTCTCGGCATCTCTGGTGAAGTTGTCCAGTGCATCTTATAGATGGTACACACTGCTGCTGCTGAATGTCAGTGGTGGAGGGATTGGATGCTAGTGGATGTAGTGCCTGTGAGTGTGTGTGTGAGTGTGAGAGAGAGAGCGAGAGAGAGAGAGAAAGATTTTGTCTGTGAGAAAGTATGTGTCAATGAGTGTGCCTCTCTCTCACACATACTCACATTCAATTATACTCTCACTTACACACATTCACACTCTCATTCACTGTCACACGCCCTCAAATACAAATGAGCAACGTTACTTTGAAATCCACATTGTGTCGTGACTGGAGAACGATCACCGATTATCTGCCAGAGTTTCTCACCCACCTTGTTTCCTGTTCCAGAGTTTCATGGGAAGCAATGCGAGGAGAGAAAGGATCAGAAACAGTGGGAGAATAAGTGCTGCCATCTCAGCCTGTGCTGGATTCAGAGAGGGATTTCCTGTCAATAATATCATTCATTCACCAAATGTCAACACCAATGTTCCCTGTTGCCCTGAACGCCGGCTAGCACCCGTCCATTTGGAGTGAAACCCTCATGTCTGTAAAATTCTCCTCCAAACCCTCACCATCACAGTGACATCATTGTTTCTGTGCAGCCTGTCTCATTCACAAAATCCCACCAATTCAACTCAGACTATTTGGTGCAAAATTCAAAAGATCGTTCTGCATTACTCTCCCTAAATTGTCGATTAGAAATTGTTGTCCCTCATTTTTTCCTAACACCATATATCAAGGCAAAAGTTCCCTTTGTCCTCAACCTCTCAGTGGCAACTGGGTCATTCAGAGAGAAACATCGAAAATAGCTTTGGGAGTCGGCCAGTCAGCCCTTCCAGCCTGCTGTGCCCATTCAATAGGATCTTGGCTGATCATCCAACTCAGTCCTCTGTCCCCCTGCACTCTCTCCCTTTAGCCCCTAAGAACTCTATCCAGCTCCTTCCTGAGCAACATTCAATGTTCTGGCCCCAACCACTTTCTGTGGCAAAAAATTCCACAGGCTTCCCACTCTCTGGGTAAAGACATTTCTCCTCATCTCAGTCCTGCCCCATCTCATTTAGACTGTGACTCCCTGTTTGCAGACTCCCCTGATTATCAGGAACAGCCTTCCTGCCAATCCTATTAGGATTTCATAGGTTTCTATGAGATCTCTCCGCTTCATCGTTCTAAACTCCAGTAATCCAGCCTCTCTTCATCCGTTAGTCCTACCATCCCAGGAATCAGGCTGGGAAACTTTCGCTGCATAGTGAGAACATTCTTCCTCAGAGAAGGAGACCCCAAGCTGCACGTACAATACTGCAGGGTGCGCTGTACAATTGCAGCATGACATCCCTGTTCCTGAACTCGAATCCTCTCGCTAAGAAGGTCTCCTTTATCTGAGGAACAATGTTTCTCCCTCTCGCCACAGATGCTGCGAGACCTGGTGACTTTTTCCAGTATTTTCTGTATTTATAACCAGTAACATTAGCTCTGTTACTGTTTCTCTGTTTCCATAGATGATGCCAGACCAGCTGAGTTTCTCCAGCAATTTTTCCAAGTGTTCAAGTCAAGTCTTCAGCCAGAGCCCAGTGAAGAATGTGCACAGATCAATGATGAAGAACGGGTTACCTGGCACCGTGGGGTTGATGGAATTACTGGGCACATTAAATATCATTCCGCCGGGACCCCTGTTGATCGTGACACACTGGTATTGACATTGGAGCTGGGCCTGGAAGGATTCAATTGCCAGCTGTCTCCTGTCCGAGCTAAAGTTGTAATTCTCGCTGGCAGTGCTTAAGGCTTTCTGTTGGAAGTACCACTGAAAGTAGGGTCCTGTGCCTTGGCTTAATACACACTCTAGAACGTGACGACTCCCATTCGGAACCTCCGTTTTATTGGCTTGGGGGATGAGGAAAACCCCAGCGACAGGAACTGGA
The DNA here is from genome assembly GCF_021869965.1 of Rhincodon typus. Classification (NCBI taxonomy): domain Eukaryota; kingdom Metazoa; phylum Chordata; class Chondrichthyes; order Orectolobiformes; family Rhincodontidae; genus Rhincodon; species Rhincodon typus. Next base: position 4,261,355 of record NC_063375.1, read on the forward strand.
ACAAAATAAGGACAAATAGGAAATAAAAGATCAGGTGTTGAATTTGTCTTTTTTTTTTACAGATGTTATCTTCAGTCACAGTATAACAATGGGTGGAAAGGAGAAATAAGTCGAACAAGATTTCACATTGTTGCAAAGGTGACCCGTCTCAGGTTGTTGTAAAATCTACACTTTGAAAGATTTGTGTTAGCTATGGATGGCCAAATGGTATATCATCCTACTTCACCCCCTTAACATTCAGTGATGTTGCTGTCACTATTCCCCTCCCCAATCCCCACACTATCAACATCCCGGGGGTTATCATCGTGAGAGAATCTCACCAGCACCCCTTTGATGTTCAAAGGTGTTAACATCACTGAATCCCCATTATCAACATCCTGGGGATTACCTTTGAGAGAGAATCTAACCATTGCCCCTTCACATTTGGTGGTATAACCATCACTGATTCCCCTATTATTAACATCCTGGGGGTTACAATTTACCAGAAACTGAAGTGGGCTCACCATATCAATATAGTTGCTACAAGAGCAGGTCAGAGGCTGGGAACCCTGGTGCAAGTAACTCACCTCCGGACTCCCCAAAACATGTCCATCATCAACAAGGTGCAAATCAAGAGTGTGATGGAATACTCCCCACTTGTCTGGATGAGTGCAGCTCCAACAGCGCTCAAGAAGCTCAACACCATCCAGGGGCAAAGCAGCCCACTTGGTTGGCACCACATCCACAAACATCCACTCCCTCCACCACCAACAATGCTCAGTTGCAGCAATGTGTACTATCTACAAGATGCACTGCATAATGTCACCTTCCAAACACATGTCCACTTCAATCTGGAAGGACAAGGGCTGCAGGTACATGGGAACACCAACCCCCTGCAAGTTCCCCTCTGAGCCACTCACCATGCTGACTTGGAAATATATCAGCCGTTTCTTTAGTGTCACTGGTCAAAATCTCTCTTACTGCTAACATTGCAGGTACATCAAACTCTCATGGGCTGCATGTGGAAGAGAGGGCGCTATCAAGGGGAATTCATGATGAGCAATCTGATGGCCCAGCCAATGATATTCAGATCCTATCAATAAATTGTCTCTATAAAAAAAAATCAGCTGTGAGGCTCAGTGCAGTCCCTTGGTCGAGACGATAGCTTGAATCAATTGAATGGGAAACAGGTCAAACTTGGTTCTTTATCGAGCTGTTCCAGATCATTACCCTTTCCCCACCCTGAGGGAATGCAGAGGCTCTGGGGAAGCTGATCCTGTGGGGATTTCTGTCGGAACAGCACAAAATGTCGAATAGTTTCAAGAAGGATTTTGATATAGTTCTCAGGGCTAAAGGGATCAAAGGGAGAAAGTGACGGGAAGTGGCAACTGAGTTGGATGATCAGCCCTGAACCCATTGGATGGGCAGAGCAAGTGGGATAGCCTGAATGGCCTCCTCCTATTGTCCATGCTTCTAAATTCCTCTGATGGATTGCTTAACATGGAATTGTAGCGTCATAGAGGTCTGCAGCACAGAGAATGGCCCTTCAGCACATTGAATCTGCACCAGTGAAAAGCAACCACCTCTCTGTTCTTTCATCCCATTTTACCAACATTTAGACACAGAGTCATACAGCGTGGAAACAGACCCTTTGGCCCAACTCATCTATGCTGAGCAGGTTTCAAAAACTCATCTAGTCCCATTTGCCTGTGTTTGGCCCATATCCCTCAAAATCTTTCCTGTCCAAATGTCTTTTAAATGTTGTTATAGAGATAGTAGGAACTGCCGATGCTGGAGAATCTGAGATAACACTTGCAGAGCTGGATGAACACAGCAGGGCAAGCAGCATCAGAGGAGCAAGAAAGCTGCTCCTCTGATGCTGCTTGGCTTGCTGTGTTCATCCAGCTCTACACCATGTTATCTCTCTTAAATGTTGTATTTGTACTCACCTCCACCACTTCCTCTGGCAGCTCATTCCATTTAGGTACCACCCTCTGTGTGAACAAGTTTCTCCTCAGGACCCTTTTAAATCTTTCCCCCCTCACCTCAAACCTGTGCCCTCTAGTTTTGGACTCCCCTACCCTGCGGAAAAGACTTTGGCTGTTCACCTTATCCATGTCCCTATTTCTGCAGGAAAAGACAAGTGAAATGTAGAGGACCCTTTAATCTGACTATAGCCTTGGCATCGCAAGTGCACATCTAAATCCTTCTTCAATGTGATGAGGATTTCTGCCTCTCCCACCTTTTCAGACAGTGAGTTCCAGATTCCCCACCACCCTCTGGGTGAAAAAGATTTTTCCTCACATCCCCTCTAAACCTCCTGCCCTTACCTTCAATCTATACGCCCGCGCTGGTCACTGATCCCTCCATCAAAGGGGAAATGTTTCTTCCTGTCTACCCTATCTATGTCCCCTCATCATTTTATACAGTTCAAGCATGTTCGCCTCTCCTAATCTCCTCTGCTCTGAGGAAAACATCCCTAATCTGTCCAAACTTTGTCCATTACTGAAACTCTCCAACCCTCAAGGCAACATCCTGGTAAATCTCTCTCTGCACCCTATCCCAGTGCTATCACATCACTCCCATAATGTGGGCTTGTATAGGGTAGTTTAGAAACTCATCGGTCACTGAAATGGTGATGAATTTGCTATACTGGAGAGATTCTCCCGCCTGGTTAGAAACAGCACAGTGGTAATAGCCTTCTTGTCTTTTGCTGACATTGATGATTGTATGTCCGGTTCTGCTATGGTTAGAGTACTCCCAGTAAATTTCTTTGCCATCCTTGTAGAAAATATATTGAATTGGGGTCGAACCACTAGTCACGGAGCAGTTTCATGAGGTGCTATCTCCCTCCACTACCTCGTTCCCAGGGTGGATACTCAGGTCTGGAACTGACACGGGGATGTCTGTGATTGAACCAAACTGTCAGGTGCTTTTCTAAGGCAGGAATTGTTGTAGTGTTCAACAGCAAGCAGCACTCTCACCATACAGTCAGAGAGAGAGATAGAAATTCATAGAAAGTCATAAAGAAGTACAGAGATACATAGAAAGTCATTGGGAGAAACACTGTCATAGAGAGATACAGAAGGAGATAGAGTGATAAAGTCATTGAGATTCATAGTGACAAATAGAGATCATAAAGAGACACGGAGAGACAGAGTCACAGAATCGCATAAGGCTGTCGAGATTTATAAAGAATCATAGAGAGTTAAAGTGAGTCACAGAGTGATAGAGAGACGTAGAGATTGATTGGAAAACATAGAGTCATAGGGAAAACATAGAGAGTCAAAGGGAGACATAGAGAATTAGAGACAGGTATCCTCCCCAAGGCTTGTACAGTCCTGACGTCACCTCCCAAGTCTTTGTAATCTGTGCCACGACTGATAAAGCCAAGTGTCTTGTATGCCTGCTCAACCACCATATTAACTCTGTCCTACCTCCTTCAGGGATCAGTGGACTAGCTCCCCAAGATCCCTCTGTTCCCCTAAACTTGTCAAAGACTGTTGCTAATTCAACACAAAAAAAAACCCCTCAGTCTTCACAGGAAATTCAGACCCAGGAAGCAGAAATACTGGCAATGGCAAAAGAAAAAGGCTAAGCGGTCAGGATAGGGTGGATAACTGGCGAGGTATGGAGAGGGACTGAAGACTGTAACAAATATATGTTCACAAATTCAGAAGCAAGCGAGAGTGTGAACTCTGCAGCACACAAAAACAGTGTTCTCCTGTGCTGACAATGACAGCATGAGTCGATGAACCCTTACATTTGCAATGGTTTGAATGACAGCAGAAATAATGAAATAAATGGAGACGTAGCTTACGTTTAATTGAAATGGGAACTATGTTACTCTTTTTCCTCAGTTTACGGACTCGAGTCTCGACTTCACATTGGTAAGTGCCCGAATGGCGCAGTGTTGCTTCCTCTGTTGTGTAACTGCTCTTCTCTAAAGGGAAATTGAGAGTTCCCCGTTTTTGTAAAGTACGTATAGCAAGGGGTGATCATCGTGAAACGGTTCAGCCAAACAGGCGAGCTTATAGCGTTCACCAATGAATACTTCCACACTGGGGTCTGCTTGCAAAGATGGATCAGAGCAGAGATCTACGACAGAACAAAAAAAAACAAAGATTTCTAACACAAAGAATGCTGGAGATATGAGAAAAAACACAAAGTGCTGAAGAAACTTAGCAGGTCTGGAGCATCTGTGAGAAAGAGGGAAAAATCACTGAGTTAACGTTACGGGTTTTAAAGACAGAAAGTGCTGGAGAAACTCAGCAGATCTGGCAGCATCTGTGTGAGAGAGAAACAGAATTAATGTTTCAAGTCATACATCCCATCTTCGGAACAGCCGCCTAACAAATATAAAAAATGAGAAGAATATATCCATTTTTACACGTCGCACTCTGATGCCTTCACACAATTTTCTAGTTCGTGATTACAACCCTCTTTGGACAACTGCCAACGATGGTTTTTGAAGCAACGTTGACAACTTTGCCTGTGAGCTGTTTAACCAAGTCGGAGGAACTCTTACAACTGTTACAATGATGCTTTCATCATGTGAGATTCATCTCCTGAAACCCAGTCTCTGTTCACATCGATAAGTTGCTCCATCTGACAATATTGCACTTGCTATTGTGTACTCAGGTTCATGTTCTCCTTCAATTAAGGAATTGTTTCGATACCAAAGGGAGGTGTAGTCTCTTTCAAATCCCCAGGGATGCCCGGTGCATTTCAGAACAGGCATTTCACCAAGCAGGAGGGTCTTTGAACGGACTTGCATGGTCAACGTCACATCCATAGCTTAAGGAAGAAAATATAACTTGTGTGATCCAACAAGCCTTATTAGTCCTTATTACAGTATAATAGTAGCGAGTTTTTACTGCAACTGTACAAGGTGCTGAGGAGACCACATCTGGAGCAGTGTTGCTCCCCTTATTTAAGGGGAGCTGTCATTTCATTGGAGGAAGTCAGAGAGGTTTCGATAGGATGATCACTGGGATGGAGGGATTGTCTTACAAGTAAAGGCTTCACAGTTGGGACTCTCCTCACTGGAGTTTAGTAGAATAAGAGGTGATCTCATTGAAACATAGAGGGCTTGACAGGGTTAATGCTGAGAATATGTTTTCCCCTCATGGGACAGTCTAGGACCAGAGAGCACCATCTCAGAGTAAAGAGGCACCAACTGAAGACTGAGATGAGGAGGAATTTCTTCTCTCAGAGAATTGTGTATGTTTGGAATGCCTTGCCACAGACAGCTGTGTGGGTGTAAAGTCCTTGCATATATTGAAGGCTGAGACACCCAGATTCTTGATCAGTCAAAGAATCAAGGGAAAGGGCAGGAAAGTGGATGTGAGGAATGTCAGATCAGTCATAATCCTATTGGATGGCAGAGTAGGAGATAATCTTGGACAATCTCAGGTTGACCAGCATGTCAAGAATCTAACATCTAAATTCAGATTTGAGAATCCTTTCTATAGAGGGAGGTGGAGACACAGTGGTATTATTGCTTGACTATTAATCCAGTGGCCTGGGTTCAAATCCCACCGTGGCAGATGGTGAAGTTTGAATTCAGTTAATAAAAATCTGGAATTAAAGAGTCTACCGGTGACCACAAATTCATTGCTGATTTTCAGACACAACCATCTGGTTCACTAATGCCCTTTCGAGAAGCAAATCTGCCATCAATACTTGGTCTGGCCTGCACGTGATTCGAGATGCACAGCAATGTGGTTGACTCTTCACTGCCCTCTGTACAATTAGGGATGGGCAATGAGTGCCAGGCCCAGCTAGTACCATCCACAGCCCAAGAACATCTAAAGAGATAATGGGACGGAATATCAAGGTGGCAGGTTAATCATCCATTTTAATACAACGCAAAAAATAATACATATAAAATGAAGAATGTCCGGGTGATTGACAGTGAGGAGAAAGTGTTAGGTTACAGGAGGATTGGTCAGATGGGCAGGCTAGTGGCAGATGCAGTTGAACCCTGATAAATGGGAGGTAATGCCCTTTGGAAGAAAAAAGATAAGGAAGTACTCAATGAAAGACAGGATACTACAAAGCTCAGAGGAACAGAGGGGGTAGTAGGGTGTTTGTCCACAGATCCCTGAAGGTGGCAGGACATGTTGATAGGGCAGTTAAGAAGGCATATCAGTCAAGGTACAGATTGTGAGAGCAAGGAGGTGATGTTGGAGCTGGACAGGACTTCGGTGACACCACAGCTGGAGCACTATGTGCAGTTCCGGTCTCCACACTATAGGAAGGATGTGGTTGCACTGGAGGGGGTGCAGAGGAAATTCACCAAGATGTGGGATGGAGAATTTAAGTGATGAAGAGAGGTTGGATAGGCTTGGGTTGTTTGGAGCAGAGAAGGTTGAGGATGGGCCTGACAGAGGGGTGTAAGATTATGAGGGGTATGTACAGGAGGGATAGGAAGCAGCTGTTGCCCTTGGTTGAAGGGTCAATAATAAGTGTGGGGGTGGGGGTCATCATTTTAAAGTGAAAGGGCAGGAGGTTTAGGGGGAGATTTGAGAATTGTTTCACCCAGAGAATGATGGGAGTCTGAAAAGCATTACTTTGGAGGATATTTCAGGTGGGACACTGAAATAAACTCTAAAATGTTCTGGGTCAACCAACTGTAATGTCATAACATTCAAGGCTCTTAGCCTTGTTGGGGGAAGTGGGATTAGTTTAGCTAGGTTCGTGCAGATTGATGGGCTGAAGTGTCTCTTCTGTACCATATATAACTATGGCTCTATGACTCATTCACTAAAGTAAATGAGAAGCTAAATTAACTTGAAAGTGAAAGTAGGTGATTGATTCTGTTCAACAGGATTTCCCTCTCTGTATCACAACAGTGAACAGTGAGCAAACCATGGGAGATAGTGAAGCTGGTTTTCCACTGCTTCTATCATCACCTAAGCCCTCAACAATGTTTAGAATGTGACAGGGAGTACAATGTGACCCTGTAAAGGACATGGCCCAGTGTCGGACAAGGCCCAGTGTCGGATGAGGCCCAGTTTAGAATGAGGCCCAGTGGAGGATCTATTTTAATTGAGTATGTGGCCCAGTGTAGGAAGTTTCCCAGTGTAGGATGTGTCCCAGTTTAAGATGAGGCCCAGGTTAGAATATTTCTAAGTTTCGAATGTATCACAGTGTGGATGTGGCCCAATTTAGGATGTGGTGCCACAGTGTGGAGGTGGAGGAACACAGCAGGCCAGGCAGCATCAGAGGAGCAGAAAAGTTGACTTTTTGGGTTGGGACCCTTCTTCAGAAATTGGGCAGGTGTAGAGAGCTGGAAGTAAATAAAGATAGGAGGGATGGGTCTGGGGAAAGGTAGGTCGGATGGTGATAGTTGGATGCAGGTAGGGAGTGGTGGGGATTGATCAATGGGATGGGTGGGATGGATAGGTGGGAAGGAAGATGGACAGGTTTAGGATGTGGCCCACTTTAGGATTAGCCCAGTTTAGTATTGGTCCAGTTTAGGATTGGCCCAATGTAGAATGTGACCCAGTTTAGAATGAGGCCCAGTGTGGGATGAGGCCCAGTGTAGGATGTGGCCCAGTTTAGAATGATGCCCACTGTAGGATTTGGCCCAGTTTAGAATGAAGCCCAATGTATGATGTACCCTAGTTTGGGATGTGGCTCTGGTTATGATGAGTCCCAGTTTATGCTAGGGCCCAGTTTAGGATGAGGCCTAATACAGGATGTTTCGCACATTGTGATGTTTCGCAGTTTATGATGAGGCCCAGGGTTAGCATGAGGCCCAAGTTACAATGTGGCCCAGTTTAGAATGTGGCCCAGTTTAGGATAGGGCCCAGTGTAAAATGTGGCCTAATTTACAATGGGGGCCAGTTTGTGAAGAGCCCCAGCCTAGTCAGCAAAGTGGTTAAATCTCTCTGCAGCAGGTGGGACTTGAAACCATGTCTCAGATCAGTCGTGTATCTGACTGAAAGGTGGAGCAAACTCGAAGGATCGAATGGCCTACTCCTGTTCCAATTTCTTCTGCACCTGATGGTCAACGTTGAAATCTGGAGAGGGCAAGAATTCACTCACTTGGGAAGTGGGATCAAAAGCCTCTGGGCATCACCGTGACCTTTGGGACTTGATGATATACTGCGTGGTCTCTCTGCAAAAAGGATTGTTGTTCGACACAGAATACGTATATCAGCACTCAACATTTACTTATCAATAGTCACCACTTTGAAAAGTTTACTTCATGAGGAGTGGCTCCATAAGGTGTCTCTTTGACACTGGTAAGAGCCTCCAGTTTTCCTGTCAGCTCTTTTGATAAATTAGATTTAGCCTCATAATTGTTGTTTTTATACCAGGAAGCCTCAATAAATATGCTGTTGTACCAACACTACAGAGTGAACCGCTGCCCTTCTTTGATAACGCCATCACTGGGATTAGTTATAACTACTTCTGGATATTGGCCTGCAGAAGAAGAGCAGTAGTTATTTCCAATGAGCAAAACTCCAATTGAAATGTTTCACTCTTCATGACAGTTAATGCATTTGCTGTTTCTGTCCAATGCAAAAATATACAATTGGTCGATTAATCAGTGTTTCTACTCTCTGAAG
>NC_063375.1:4270415-4275464 GCF_021869965.1 Rhincodon typus
ATGTTACTCAAAACAAGACCAAAATTTGAGTCATTTGGTGAAGTTGACATTTGGATCTTCTGAAATGCTTATCTCAATGAAATAAGCATGTCATTCAAACGAACGTCAAAAACTAACTCATATGGTATAGTTCAGATAGTAATCTTCTGATGTGCTTATCAGAGTGAAATAAGCATGTTAGTCAAAACAGCATCAAAAATTAAATGATTTGGTGACGTTGACATTTTTGACTTCTGAAGTGCTTAACTCGCTGAAAAAAACTTCTGAATTTCACCAGTATCATAAATTAATCATTTGGTGAAGTTGAGGTTTATGCCTTCTGAAGTCCTTAACTCGCTCAAATAAGAAAATTAGTCAAAACAACAACAAAAGTTGTGCCATTTGTTGAAGTTGAGATTTTTGACTTCTGAAGTGTTTATCTCACTCACATAAGCAGGTTAGTCTAACCAACATCAAAATTTGAGTCATTTGTTGAAGTTCAGACTTGGGACTTCTGAAGGACTTATCACACAGAAATAAGCATTTTAGTCAAAAGAACATCAAAAGTTGAGTGTTTTGGTGAAGTTGCGATTTTGGTCTTCCGATGTGCTTATCAGAGTTAAATAAGGGTGTTCATCAAAACAGCATCAAAAATTAAGTCATTTGGTGACGTTGAGATTTTTGACTTCTGAAGTGCTTAACTCGCTGAAATAAGCTTTTGAATTTCACCAGCATCATAAATTAATCATTTGGTGAAGTTGAGGTTTATGCCTTCTGAAGTCCTTAACTCGCTCAAATAAGAAAATTAGTCAAAACAACAACAAAAGTTGTGCCATTTGTTGAAGTTAAGATTTTTGACTTCTGAAGTGTTTATCTCACTCACATAAGCAGGTTAGTCTAACCAACATCAAAATTTGAGTCATTTGTTGAAGTTCAGACTTGGGACTTCTGAAGGACTTATCACACAGAAATAAGCATTTTAGTCAAAAGAACATCAAAAGTTGAGTGTTTTGGTGAAGTTGCGATTTTGGTCTTCCGATGTGCTTATCAGAGTTAAATAAGGGTGTTCATCAAAACAGCATCAAAAATTAAGTCATTTGGTGACGTTGAGATTTTTGACTTCTGAAGTGCTTAACTTTCTGAAATAAGCTTTTGAATTTCACCAGCATCATAAATTAATCATTTGGTGAAGTTGAGGTTCATGCCTTCTGAAGTCCTTAACTCGCTCAAATAAGAAAATTAGTCAAAACAACAACAAAGTTGTGCCATTTGGTGAAGTTGAGATTTTTGACTTCTGAAGTGCTTATCTCACTGAAACAAGCACGTTATTCAAACCAGCATCAAAAGTTGAGTCATTTGTTGAATTTGAGATTTTGGTCTTCTGCTATGCTGATCTCGTTGAAATAACAATCTTATTCAAACCAGCATCAAAAGTTAGGTCATTTGGTGAAGTTGAGATTTTTGATTTGTGAAGTGCTTATCTCACTGAAAATAGCATGTTAGTCAAACAAACATCAAAAAATATCTCATTTGGTGAAGTTCAGATATTGGTGTTCTGAAGTGCTTATCTAAGTGAAATACGCATTGTAGTCAAAACGGCATCAAAAATTGAGCCTTTTGGTGAAGTTGAGATTTTAGTTTTCTGATATGCTTATCTCGCTGAAATAAGCACGTTTGTCAAAACATACATCAAAAGTTGAGTCATTTGGTCATGTTGAGATTTTTGATTTCTAAAGTGCTTATCTCACTGAAATAAGCATGTTAGTCAACCCAACATCAAAAACTAACTCATTTCGTGAAGTTCAGATATTGGTCTTCTGATGTGCCTATTTGGGTGATCTAAGCATGTTAGTGAAAACAGCATCAAAAATTAAATAATTTGGTGACGTTGAGATTTTTGACTTCTGAAGTGCTTAACTCGCTGAAATAAGCATTTTAATTTTAATGGCATCATAAATTAATTCATTTGGTGTAGTTGAGGTTTTTGCCTTCTGAAGTCCTTAACTCGCCGAAATCAGCATGTTATTCAAACCAGCATCAAAAGTTGAGTCATTTGTTGAATTTGAGATTTTGCTCTTCTGATATGCTTATCTCACTGAAAATAGCATGTTAGTCAAACAAACATAAAAAAAAATCATTTGTTGAAGTTGAGAAATTGGTCTTCTGAAGTGCTTATCTGAGTGAAATACGCATTGTAGTCAAAACAGCATGAAACATTAAGTCATTTGGTGAAGTTGAGATTTTAGTTTTCTGATGTGTTTATCTCGCTAAAATAAACACGTTTGTCAAAACAACGTCAAAACTTGAATCATTTGGTGACGTTGAGATTTTTGATTTCTGAAGAGCTTACCTCACTGAATTAAGCATGTTAGTCAAACCAACGTCCAAACTTGAGTCATTTGGTGAAGTTCAGATTTTGGTCGACTGAAGAGCTTAACTCGCTGAAATAATCATTTTATTCCAACCAGTATCAAAAGCTGAGTCATTTGTCGAATTTGAGATTTTGGTCTTTTGATATTCTTATCTCACTCGAATATCTTATTTAAACCAGCATCAAATGTTAGGTCATTTGTTGAGGGGGAGATTTTGGTCTTTTGATATGCCTATCTCGCTGAATAAATCACGTTTAGCTAAACTACCTCAAAAGTTGGGTCATTTGGAAAAGTTCAGATTTTTGACTTCTGAAGTGCTTATCTCACTGTCATAAGTATGTTAGTCAAACAAACATCCAAAAATATCTCATTTAGTGAAGTTGAGATATTGGTCGTCTAAAGTGCTTATCTGAGTGAAATATGCAATGTAGTCAAAACAGCATCAAAAATTAAGCCATTTGGAGTAGTTGAGATTTTAGTCTTCTGCTATGCTTATCCCGCTGAAATAAGCACGTTTGTCAAAACAACGTCAAAAGTTGAGTCATGTGGTGATGTTGAGATTTTTGATTTCTGAAGAGCTTATCTCACTGAATTAAGCATGTTAGTCAAACCAACATCAAAACTTGAGTCATTTGTGAAGTTCAGATTTTGGTTTTATGAAGTGCTTATCTCACTAATGTGAGCATGTTAGTCAAAACAGCATTAAAAATTAAGTCATTTGGTGAATTTGAGAATTTTGACGTCTGAAGTGCTCGTCTCACTCAAATAAGCATGTTAGTCTAACCAACATCAAAACTTGAGTCATTTGTTGAAGTTCAGATTTTTGAATTCTGAAGGACTTATCACACAGAAATAAGCATTCTAGTCAAACCAGCATCAAAAGTTGAGTGTTTTGGTGAAGTTGCGATTTTGGTCTTCTGATATGCTTATCTAACTGAAATAAACATGTTAGTCAAAACAACATCAAAAATTGAGTCATTTGGTGAAGTTCATATTTATGTCTACTGAAGTGCTTAATCGCTGAAATAAGCAATTTAATCCAACCAGCATCAAAAATTTATTCATTTGGTGAAGTTGAGATTTTCGCCTTCAGAAGTGCTAATCTCACTCAGATATGCATGTTACTCAAAACATCAAAAATTGAGTCATTTGGTGAAGTTGAGATTCTTCACTTCTGAAGTGCTTATCGCACAGAAATAAGCATTTTAGTCAAACCAGCATCAAAAGTTGAGTGTTTTGATGAAGTTGCGATTTTGGTCTTCTGATATGCTTATCTAACTGAAATAAACACGTTAGTCAAAACAGCATCAAAAATTGAGTCAATTCGTGAAGTTCAGATTTATGCCTACTGAAGTGCTTAACTCGCTGAACTGAGCATTTTAATCCAACAGCATCTAAAATTAAGTCATTTGGTGAAGTTGAGATTTTCGCCTTCAGAAGTGCTTATCTCACTCAAATATGCATGTTACTCAAAACAAGATCAAAAGTTGAGTCATTTGGTGAAGTTGCCATTCTTCACTTCTGAAGTGCTTATTTCACTGGAGGAAGCCTGTTCGTCAATCCAACATCAAAATTTGAGTCATTTAGTGAAGTTCAGATTTTGGTCTTCTGAAGTGCTTATCTCAATGAAATAAGCATGTCATTCAAACAAACGTCAAAAACTAACTCATATGGTGTAGTTCAGATATTAATCTTCTGATGTGCTTATCAGAGTGAAATAAGCATGTTAGTCAAAACAGCATCAAAAATTAAATCATTTGGTCACGTTGAGATTTTTGACTTCTGAAGTGCTTAACACGCTGAAATAAACATTTGAATTTAACCAGCATCATAAATTAATTCATTTGGTGAAGTTGAGGTTTATTCCTTCTGAAATCCTTAACTCGCTGAAACAAGCATGTTAGTCAAAACATCAAAAGTTGTGCCATTTGGTGAAGCAGAGATTTTTGACTTCTGAAGTGCTTATCTGACTGAAATAAGCCTGTTAGTCAAACCAGCGTCAAAAGTTGAGTCATTTGTTGAATTTGAGATTTTTGTCTTCTGATATGCTTATCTCGCTGAAATAAGCGCGTTCGTCAAAACAACGTCAAAAGTTGAGTCATTTGGTGATGTTGAGATTTTTGATTTCTGAAGTGCTTATCTCACTGAATTAAGCATGTTAGTCAAACCAACATCAAAACTTGAGTCATTTGTGACGTTCAGATTTTGGTTTTATGAAGTGCTTATCTCACTGATGTGAGCATGTTAGTAAAAACAGCATTAAAATTTAAGTCATTTGGTGAAGTTGAGAATTTTGACGTCTGAAGTGCTCATCTCACTCAAATAAGCACGTTAGTCCAACCAACATCAAAACTTGAGTCATTTGTTGAAGTTCAGATTTTTGACTTCTGAAGGACTTTTCCCACAGAAATAAGCATTTTAGACAAACCAGCATCAAAAGTTGAGTGTTTTGGTGAAGTTGCGATTTTGGTCTTCTGATATGCTTATCTAACTGAAATGAACACGTTAGTCAAAACAACATCAAAAATTGAGTCATTTGGTGAAGTTCATATTCATGTCTACTGAAGTGTTTAACTCGCTGAAATAAGCAATTTAATCCAACCAGCATCAAAAATTAAGTCATTTGGTGAAGTCGAGATTTTCGCTTTCAGAATATACATGTTACTCAAAACAAGATCAAAAGTTGAGTCATTTGCTG
>NC_063375.1:4275474-4281773 GCF_021869965.1 Rhincodon typus
GTCGTTTGGTGAAGTTGAGATTTTTGACTTCTGAAGTGCTTATCTCACTCAAATAAGCATGATAGTCTAACCAACATCAAAACTTGAGTGTTTTGGTGAAGTTGCGATTTTGGTCTTCAGGTAGGCTTATCAAACTGAAATAAGCACGTTAGTTAAAACAACATCAAAAATTGAGTCATTTGGTGAAGTTCAGATTTATGTCTACTGAAGTGTTTAACTCGCTGAAATGAGCATGTTAGTCAAAACAGCATCAACATTTAAGTCATTTGGTGAAGTTGAGCTTTTTGACTTCTGAAGTGCTTATCTCACTGAAATAAGTATTTTAGTCAAATCAGCAGGAAATGTTAGGTCATTTGGTGAAGTTGAGATTTCACTCTTCTGATATGCTTATCTCGCTGAAATAAGCATTTTAGTCAAACTGCATCAAAAGTTGAGTGTCTCGGTGAAATTGAGATTTTGGTCTTCTGACGTGCTTATCTCGCTTAAATAAGCACGTTAGTCAAAACAATATCAAAAGTTGAGTCATTTGGTGAAGTTGAGATTTTGATCTTCTGAAATTCTTAAGTCACTGAAATAAACATGCTAGTCAAACCAACATCAAAAACTATTTCATTTGGTGAAGATGGGATTTTTGACTTCTGAAGTACTTGTCTCACTCAAACAAGCATGTTTGTCAAATGAATGTAAAATTTGTGTCATTTGATGAAATTCAGATTTTAATCTTCTGAAGTGCTTCAATGGCAGAAATAAGCATTTCAGTCTAAACAGAATCAAAAATCCAGTCATTTAGTGAAGTTCAAATTATTGGCTTCTGATGAGCTTAAGTCGCTGAAATAAGCATTTTAATTTAACCAGCATCTAAAGTTAGGTCATCTGGTGAAGGTGAGATTTTAGTCTTCTGATATAGTTATCTCCCTGCAATAAGCACGTTAGTCAAAACAACATCAAAAGTTGTGTAATTTGGTGAAGTTGAGATTTTGGTCTTCTGAAGTGCTTAAGTCGCTGAAATGAGCCTGTTAGTCAAACTAACATCAAAAAATGAGTCATTTGGTGAAGTTCAGATTTTTTGTCTTCTGAAGTGTTTATCTCGCTGAAATAAGAATTTTAATCCAACCAGCATCAAAAATTATGCCATTTGGTGCAGTTGAGATTTTAGCCTTCTGAAGTGCTCAGATCACTCGGATAAGGAGGTTAGTCAAACCAACATCAAAACTTGAGTAATTTGGTGAAGCTCAGATTTTGGTCTACTGAAGAGCTTAATTCGCTGAAATAAGCATTTTATTTTAACCAGCATCACAATTTGAGTCATTTGGTGAAGTTGGGAATTTTGCCTTCTGAAGTGTTTAAATCGCTGAAATAAGCACGTTACTGAACCCAACATCAAAACTTGAGTCATTTGGTGAATTTGCGATATTGGTCTTCTGAAGTGTTTATCTCAGTGAAATAAGCATGTTAGTCAAAACAGCATTAAAAATTAAGTCATTTGGTGAAGTAGAGATTTTTGAATTCTGAAGTGCTTATCAAACTCAAATAAGCAGGTTAGTCTAACCAGCGTCAAAATTTGAGTCATTTGGTGAAGTTCAGATTTTAGTCTTCTGAAGTGCTTATCTCGCAGAAATCAGCATTTTCGTCAAACCAGCATCAAAAGTTGACTGCGTTGGTGAAGTTGCGATTTTGGTCTTCTGATATGCTTATCTAACTGAAATAAGCACGTTAGTCAAAACAACATCAAAAATTGAGACATTTCCTGAAGTTCAGATTTATGTCTACTGAAGTGCTTAACTCGCTGAAATAAGCATTTTAATCCAACCGGCATCGTAAATTACGTCATTTGGTGAAGGTGAGATTTTTGCCTTCAGAAGTGCTTATCTCACTCAAATATGCATGTTACTCAAAACAAATCAAAAACTAACTCATTTGGCGAAGTTGAGATTCTTCACTTCTGAAGTGCTTATCTCAGTGAAATTAGCATGTCAGTCAAACGAACGTCAAAAATTGAGTTATTTGGTGAAGTTCAGATTTTAGTCTTCTGAAGTGCTTGGCTCACTGAAGGAAGCATTTTCTTCTCAACAGCATCAAGAATCAAGAATTTTAGTGAATTTGAGATTTTTGACTTCTGAAGTGCTCATCTCACTCAAAGAAGCATGTTCGTCAAGCCATTTTCGAAACTTGAGTCATTTGGTGAAGTTCAGGTTTTGGTGTTCTGAAGAGCTGAACTCGCCGAAATGAGCATTTTAAACCAACCAGCATCAAAAAGTTGTGTCATTTGGTGAAGTTGAGATTTTAGCCTTCTGAAGTTCTTAACTCGCTGAAATAAGCATGTTAGTCAAAACAACATCAAAAGTTGAGTCATTTGGTGAAGTTGAGATTTTTGAATTCTGAAGTGTTTATCTCACTCAAATAAGCAGGTTAGTCGAACCAACATCAAAACTTGAGTCATTTGGTGAAGTTCAGAATTTCGTCTTCGGAAGTGCTTATCTGAGTGAAATAAGCATGCTGGTCAAAACAGCATAAGTAATTAAGTCATTTGGTGAAGTTGCGATTCTTCTCTTCTGAAGTGCTTATCTCCGTGAAATAAGCATGTTAGTCAAACCAACATCAAAAATTGAGTCACTTGGTGAAGTTCAGATTTTAGTCTTCTGAAGTGCTTACCTCACTGAAATAAGCATTTTCCTCCAACCAGCAACAAAAATCAAGCCATTTGGTGAATTTGAGATTTTTGATTTCTGAAGTGCTTAACTCACTGAAAGGAGCATTTTAGTAAAATCAGCATCAAAATTTATGTCCTTTGGTGAAGATGACATTTTAGTTTTCTGATATGCTTATCTCGCTAATATGAGCACGTTAGTCAAAACAACATCAACATTTCACCAATGAGACATTTGGTGAAGTTGAGATTTTGATGTTCTGAAGTGCTTACCTCATGAAATAAGCATGTCCTTCAAACCAACTTCAAAAACTAACTCATTTGGTAAAGTTGAGATATCGGTCTTCTGAAGTACTTATCTGAATGAAACAAGCATGTTAGTAAAAACAGCATCAAAAATTAAGTCAGACGGTGAATTTGAGATTTTTGATTTCTGAAGTGCTTATCTCACTGAAATAAGCATTTTAATCCAACCAGCGTCCAAAGTTAGGTTCTTTGATGAAGTTGAGATTTTTGACTTCTGAAGTGCTCATCTCACTCTAAGAGGCATGGTAGTCAAAGTAACATTTAAAATTGAGTAGTTTGGTGAAGCTCAGAATTTGGTCTTCTGAAGTGCTTATCTGAGTGAAATAAGCATGCTCTTCAAAACAGCATAAATAATTAAGTCATTTGGTAAAGTTGAGATTTTTCACTTCTGAAGTGGTTATCTCAGTGAAATCAGCATGTTAGTCAAACCAACATCAAAACTTGAGTCATTTGGTAAATTTATATTTTAGTCTTCTGAAGTGCTTAACTCGCTGAAATAAGCATTTTAATCTAACCAGCATCAAAAATCAATCCATTCGGTGAAGTTGACATTTTTGACTTCTTGAAGCGCTTATCTCACTTAAATGTGCATTTTAAACAAACCAGCATCAAAAGTTAGGTCATTTGGTGAAATTGAGATTTTGTTCTTCTGAAGTACTTAACTCGCTGAAATGAGCATGTTAGTCAAACTAACATCAAAAAATGAGTCATTTGGTGAAATTCAGATCTTTTGTCTTCTGAAGTGCTTATCTCGTTGAAATAAGAATTTTAATCCAACCAGCATCAAAAATTATGTCATTTGGTGAAGTTGAGATTTTTGCCTTCTGAAGTGCTTATCTCACACACATGAGCAGGTTAGTCAAACCAACATCAAAACTTGAGTCATTTGGTGAAGTTGAGATATTAGTCTTCTGAAGTGTTTATCTGAGTGATATAAGCATGTTAGTAAAAACAGCATCAAAAATTAAGTCAGACGGTGAAGTTGAGATTTTTGATATCTGAAGTGCTTACTCACTGAAATAAGCATTTTAGTCCAACCAACGTTCAAAGTTAGGTTCTTTGATGAAGTTGAGATTTTTGACTTCTGAAGTGCTCATCTCATGGTAGTCAAAGTAACATGTAAAATTGAGTAATTTGGTGAAGTTCAGAATTCGGTCTTCTGAAGTGCTTATCTGAGTGAAATAAGTATGCTTGTCAAAACAGCATGAATAATTAAGTCATTTGGTGAAGTTGAGATTCTTTTCTTCTGAAGTGCTAATCTCAGTAAAATTAGCATGTTAGTCAAACGAACGTCAAGAATTGAGTCTTTTGGTGAAGTTCAGATTTTAGTCTTCTGAAGTGATTATCTCAACGAAATAAGCAGGCTCGTCAAAACAGCATTAAAAATTAAGTCATTTGGTGAAGTTGCGACTTTTGACTTGCAAAGTGCTTTTCTCACTCAAATAAGCACGTTCGTCAAAATAACATCAAAACTTGAATCATTTGGTGAAGTTCAGATTTTGGTTTTCTGAAGTGCTTATCTCACTGAAATAAGCATATTAGTCAAAACAGCATGAAAAATTAATTCTTTTGGTGAAGTTGAGATTTTTGACTTCTGAAGTGCTTATCTGACTCAAATAAGTATGTTAGTCTAACCAACATCAAAACTTGAGACATTTGGTGAAGTTGAGATTTTGGTCTTCTGAAGTGCTTATCTCACTGAAATAAGCATTTTTGTCAAGTCAGCATCAAATATTAGGTCCTTTGGTGAAGTTGAGATTTTAGTCTTCTGATATGCTTATCTCGCTGAAATAAGCACGTTAGTCAATACAACATCAAAAGTTGTGTCATTTGGTGAAGTTGAGATTTTGATCTTCTGAAGTGCTTACCTCACTCAAACAAGCATGTTTGTCAAAGGAACATAAAAAATTGTGTCATTTGATGAAGTTCAGATTTTAATCTTCTGAAGTGCTTATCTCGCAGAAATAAGTATTTTTGTCTAAACAGAATAACAAAACAAGTCATTTGGTGAAGTTCAAATTATTGGCTTCTGAGGTGCTTAATTCGCTGAAAAAAGCAATTTAATTTAACCAGCAATAAAAGTTAGATCATCTCGTGAAGATGAGATTTTAGTCTTCTGATATGGTAACCTCCCTGAAATACGTATGTTAGTCAAACTAACATCAAATATTGAGTCATTTGGTGAAGTTCAGATTTTTTTGTCTTCTGAAGTGCTTATCTCGCTGAAATAAGAATTTTAATGCAACCAGCATCAAAAATTATGTCATTTGGTGAATTTGATATTTTTGCTTTCGGAAGTGCTCATCTCACTCAAATAATCATGTTCGTCAAAACAACATCTAAAGTTGAGTCGTTTGGTGAAGTTGAGTTTTTTGACTTCTGAAGTGCTTATCTCACTCACATAAGCAGGTTAGTCAAATCAACATCCAAACTTGAGTCATTTGGTGAAGTTAAGATTTTGGTCTGCTGAAGAGCTTAATTCGCTGAAATAAGCATTTTATTTCAACCAACATCACAATTTGAGTCATTTGGTGAACTTGAGATTTTTGCCTTCTCAAGAGCTTAAATCGTTGAAATAAGCATGTTACTCAAACCAACATCAAAACTTGAGTCATTTGGTGAAGGTGAGATTTTGGTTTTCTGAAGTGCTTATCTCACTGAAATAAGCTTGTTAGTCAAAACAGCATTCAAAATTAAGTCATTTGGTGAAGTTGAGATTTTTGACTTCTGAAGTGCTTATCTCACTCACATAAGCAGGTTAGTCAAACCAACATCAAAACTTGAGTCATTTGGTGAAGTTCAGATTTTGGTCTCCTGAAGAGCTTAATTCGCTGAAATAAGCATTTTATTTCAACAGCATCACAATTTGAGTCATTTGGTGAAGTTGAGATTTTTGCCTTTTGAAGTGCTTAAATCGCTGAAATAAGCACGTTACTGAAACCAACATCAAAACTTGAGTCATTGGGTGAAGTTGAGATATCGGTCTTCTGAAGTGCTTATCTGAATGAAATAAGCATGTTAGTCAAAACAGCATTAAAAATTAAGTCATTTGGTGAAGTTGAGATTTTTGAATTCTGAAGTGCTTATCAAACTCAAATAAGCTGGTTAGTCTAACCAACGTCAAAATTTGAGTCATTTGGTGCAGTTCAGATTTTAGTCTTCTGATATCTGAGTGAAATGAGCACGTTAGTTAAAACAACTTCAAAAGTTGAGTCATTCGGTAAAGTTGAGATTTTTGACTTCTGAAGTGCTTATCTCACTCAAATAAGCATGCTCGTCAAATCATCTTCAAAACTTGAGTCATTTGGTGAAGTTCAGGTTTTGGTGTTCTGGAGAGCTTAACTCG
>NC_063375.1:4282273-4293024 GCF_021869965.1 Rhincodon typus
GACTGACATGTTTATTTCAGTAACATCAGCACTTCAGAAAACCAAAAGCTGAACTTTAACAAATGTCTCAAGTTTTGACGTTGGTTTGACTAACATGCTTATTTCAGCGTTTTAAGCACTTCAGAAGATCAAAACCTCAACTTCACCAAATGACTCAACTTTTGATGCTGGTTGGTGTAAAATGCTTATGTCAGCGAGTTAAGCTCGACAGAACACCAAAATCTGAACTTCACCAAATGACTCAATTTTTGTTGTTAGTTTGATTAACATGCTCATTTCAGCCAGATAAGCATTTGAATCCAACCAGCATTAAAAGTTGAGTCATTTGGTGAAGTTGAGATTTTGATCTTCTGATGTGCTTACCTGAGTGAAATAAGCATGTCAGTCAAAACAGCATCAAAAATTAAGTCATTTGTTGACGTTGAGATTTTTGACTTCTGAACTGCTTAAATCGCTGAAATAAGCATGTTAGTCAAACCAACATCAAAACTTAAGTGATTTCGTGAAGTTCAGATTTTCATCTTCTGAAGTGCTTTTTTCGCTGAAATAAGTATTTTAATCAAACCAGCATTAAAAATTATGTCATTTTGTAAAGTTGAGATTTTTTCCTTCGGAAGTGCTTAACTCGCTGACATAAGCATGTTATTCAAAACAACATCAAAAGTTGAGTCGTTTGGTGAAGTTGAGATTTTTGACTTCTGAAGTGCTTATCTCACCCAAATAATCATGTTAGTCAAACCAACATCAAACCTTAAGTCTTTTGGTGAAGTTCATATTTTGGTTTTCTGAAGTGCTTGTCTCACTGAAATAAGCATTTAGTCAAATCAGCATCAAAAGTTAGATCCTTTGGTGAAGTTGAAATTTCAGACTTCTCATATGCTTATCTCGCTGAAATAAGCATTTAGTCAAACCAACGTCAAAAGTTGAGTGTCTTGGTGAAATTGAGATTTTGTTCTTCTGATATACTTACCTCGCTGAAATAAGCACGTTAGGCAAAACAACATCAAAAGTTGTGTCATTTGGTGAAGTTGAAATTTTGATCTTCTGAAGCACTTAACTCGCTGAAATAAGCATGTTAGTCAAAACAACATCAAAAGTTTAGTCATTTGGTCAAGAAGAGATTTTGTTCTTCTGGCGTGCTTAAATCGTTGAAATAAGCATGTTAGTCAAAACAAAATCAAAAGTTGTGTCATTTGGTGAAGTTGAGTTTTTCATCTTCTGAAGTGCTTATCTCAATGAAATAAGTATGTCTTCCAAATCATCATCAAAACTAACTCATTTGGTGAAGTGAGATATTGGTCTTCTGAAGTGCTTATCTGAGTGAAACAAGCATGTTAGTGAAAACAGCATCAAAAATTAAGTCAGATGGTGAAGTTGAGATTTTTGACTTCTGAAGTGCATATCTGACTCACATAAGCATTTTAGTCAAACAAACATCCCAACTTGAAATAAGCATTTTCGTCATACCAGCATCAAAAGTTGAGTGTTTTGATGAAGTTGCGATTTTGGTATTGTGATATGCTTATCTAACTGCTTTTCGGAGCATGTTAGTCAAAACAACATCAAAAGTTGAGAAATTTGGTGAAGTTGAGATTCTTCACTTCTGAAGTGCTTATTTCACTGGCAGAAGCCTGTTATTCAAACCAACATCAAAATTTGAGTCATCCGGTGAAGTTGCGATTTTTGACTTCTGAAGTGCATATCTGACTCACATAAGCATTTTAGTCAAACAAACATCATAACTTGAATCATTTTGTGAAGTTCAGATTTTGGTCTTCTGAAGTGCTTATCTCGCTGAAATAAGCATTTTAATCCAACCAGCATCAAAAGTTGAGTCATTTGGTGAAGTTGAGATTTTAGCCTTCTGAAGTGCTTAATTCACTGAAATAGCATGTTAGTCAAAACAACATCAACAACTGACTCATTTCGTAAAGTTCAGATGTGCTTATCTGAGTGAAATGAGCACGTTAGTCAAAACAATATCAAAAATTAAATCATTTGGTGACGTTGAGATTTTTGACTTCTGAAGTGCTTAACTCGCTGAAATAAGCTTTTTAATTTAACCAGCATAATAAATTAAGTCAATTGGTGAAGTTGAGGTTTTTGCCTTCTGAAGTGCTTATCTCACTGAAATAAGCATGTTAGTCAAATAAACATCAAAAGTTAAGTCATTTGTTGAATTGGACAATTTGGACTTCTGTTATGTTTATCTCGCTGGAATAACAATTTTATTCAAACAGGCATCAAAAGTTAGGTCTTTTGTTGAGGTTAAGATTTTGGTCTTGTCTTGCTGAAATAAGCGCGTTTTGCTAAACAACATCAAAGGTTGAGTCATTTGGAAACGTTGTGATTTTTGACTTCTGAAGTGATTATCTCACTAAAATAAACATTTTAGTCAAACTAGCGTCAAAAGTGGAGTGTTTTGATGAAGTTGCGATTTTGGTCTTCTCATATGCTGATCTAACTGTTTATCCAAGCACGTTCGTCAAAACAACATCAAAAATTGACTCATTTGGTGAAGTTCAGATTTATGTCTACTGAACTGCTTAACTCGCGAAAATAAGCATTTTAATCCAACCATCATCAAAAATTAAGTCATTTGACGAAGTTGAGATTTTTGCTTTCAGAAGTGCTTATCTCACTCAAATACGCATTTTACTCAAAACAACATCAAAACTTGAGTCATTTTGTGAATTTCAGATTATGGTGATGTGAACTGCTTAACTCGATCAAATTAGCATTTTAATCCAACCAGCATCGAAAATTGAGTCATTTGGTGAAATTGAGATTTTAGTCTTCTGAAGTGCTTAATTCGCTGAAATAAGTATGTTAGTCAAAACAGCATCATTAATTAAGTAACCTGGTGAAGTTGAGGTTTTTGGCTTCTGAAGTGCGTATCTCACTCAAATAATCATGTTCGTCAAACAAACATCATAACTTGAGTCATTTTGTGAAATTCAGATTTTGTTCTTCTAAAGTGCTTAACTCGCTGAAATAAGCATTTTAATCCAACCGGCATCAGAAGTTGAGTCATTTGGTGAATTTGAGATTTTAGCCTTCTGAAGTTCTTAATTCGCTGAAATAAGCATGTTAGTCAAAACAACATCAAAAGTTGAGTCATTTGGTGAAGTTGAGACTTTTGACTTCTGAAGTGTTAGTCAAATCAGCATGAAAAGTTAGGTCATTTGTTGAATTTGAGACTTTGGTCTTCTGATATGATTATCTCGCTGGAATAACAATGTTATTCAAACCAGCATCAAAAGGTAGGTCTTTTGTAAAGGTTGAGATTTTGGTCTTATCTCGCTGAAATGTGA
Organism: Rhincodon typus; assembly: GCF_021869965.1. Lineage (NCBI taxonomy): Eukaryota > Metazoa > Chordata > Chondrichthyes > Orectolobiformes > Rhincodontidae > Rhincodon > Rhincodon typus. The sequence continues at coordinate 4,285,588 of NC_063375.1, forward strand.
ACGTTTTGATAAACAATATAAAAAGTTGACTCATTTGGAAAAGTTGAGATTTTTGACTTCTGAAGTGCTTATCTCACTGAAATAAGCATTTTAGTCAAACTAGCATCATAAGTTGAGTGTTCTGATGAAGATGCGATTTTGATCTTCTCATATGCTAATCCACCTGTTTATTCAAGCACGTTAGTCAAAACAACATCAAAAATTGAATCATTTGGTGAAGTTCAAATTTATTTATCCACTGAAATGCTTAACTCGCTGAAATAATCATTTTAATCGAACCAGCATCAAAAATTGAGTCATTTGGTGAAGTTGACATTTTTGCCTTCTGAAGTGCTTTTCTCACTCAAATACGCATGTTAGTCAAAACAACATCAAAAGTTGAGTCATTTTGTGAAGTTGAGATTTTGATGTTCTGACGTTCTTATCTCCAAGGAATCCGCATGCCCTTCAAACCAACATCAAAGACTAACTCATTTGGTAAAGTTGACATATTGGTCTTCCGATGTGCTTATCTGAGTGAAATAAGCGTGTTAGTCAAAGCAGCATCATTAATTAAATCATTTGGTGATGTTGACATTTTTTACTTCTGAAGTGCTTAACTCGCTGAAATAAGCATTTTAATCTAAGCTGCACCATAAATTAAGTCAATTGGTGAAATTGAGGTTTTTGCCTTCTGAAGTGCTTATCTCACTGAAATAAGCATGTTAGTCAAAACAACATCAAAATTGAGTGATTTGCTGAAGTTGAGATTTTTGACTTCTGAAGTGCTTATTTCACTCAAGTCAGCATCTTTGTCTAACCAACGTCAAAACTTGAGTGATTTGTTGAAGTTCTGATTTTGGTCTTCTGAGGTGCTTATCTGAGTGAAATAATTTTTTATGCTGTTTTGAATAACATGCTTAAGTCATTTGGTGAATTTGAGATGTTTGACTTATGAAGTGCTTATTTCACTGAAATAAGAATTATAGTCAAACAGCATCAAAAGTTGAGTGTTTTGATGAAATTGCGATTTTAGTCTCCTGATATACTTATGTCGCTGAAATAAGCACATTTGTCAAAACAACATCAAAAGATCAAAAGTTGAGTTACTTGGTCATGTTGAGATTTTTGATTTCTGAAGTGCTTATCTCTCTGAAATAAGCATGCTCGTCAAACCAACATCAAAACTGGCGTCATGTTAGTCAAATCAGCATCAAAAGTTGAGTCATATGTTCAATTTGAGATATTGGTCTTCTGATATGCTTATCTCGCTGGAATAACAATCTTATTCAAGCCAGCATCAAAAGTTAAGTCATTTGCTGAGGTTGAGATTTTGGTCTTTTGACATGCTTATCTCGCTGAAATTAGCACGTTTTGCTAAACAACATCAAAAGTTGAGTCATTTGGAAAAGTTGAGATTTCCGACTTCTGAAGTGCTTGTCTCACTGTCATAAGCATGTTAGTCAAACAAACATCAAAAAATAACTCATTTGGTGAAGTTGAGATAATGGTCTTCTGAAGTGCTTATCTGAGTGAAATACGCATTGTAGTCAAAACAGCATCAAAAATTTCGTCATTTAGTGAAGTTGAGATTTTAGTCTTCTCATATGCTTCTCTCACTGTAATAAGCATGTTAGTCAAACCAACATCAAAACTTGAGTCATTTGGTGAAGGTCAGATTTCGGTATACTGAACATCTTAACTCGTTCAAAACAGCATTTTATTCCAACCAGCATCAAAAGTTGAGTCATTTGGTGAAGTTGAGATTTTAGCCTTCTGAAGTGCTTTAATCGCTGAAATAAGCATGTTAGTCAAAACAGCATTAAAAATTAACTCATTTGGTGAAGTTGAGATTTCTGATTTCTGAAGTTCTTATCTCACTCAAAATCGCATGTTAGTCTAACCAACATCAAAACTTGAGTCATTTGGTGAACTTCAGATTTTGGTCTTCTGAAGTGCTTTATCTGAGTGAAATAAGCATGTGAGTCAAAACATCATCAAAAGTTGAGTGTTTTGATGAAGTTGCGATGTTGGTCTTCAGATATGCTTAACTAACTGCTTATCGAAGCACGTTAGTCAAAACAACATCAAAACTTGAGAGATTTGGTGAATTTCAGACTTATGTCTATTGAAGTGCCGAACTCGCTGAAATAAGCATTTTCATTCAACCAGCATCAGAAATTAATCTCAAAGAAATCAGCATGTCATTCAAACCAACATCAAACACAAAATAATTTGGTGAAATTGAGATATTGGTCTTCTGATGTTCTTATCAGAGTGAAATAAGCGTGTTAGTCAAAACAGCATCAATAATTAAGTAATCTGGTGAAGTTGAGATTTTTGACTTCTGAAGTGCTTATCTATCTCAAATAAGCATGTTAGTAAAACTAACATCGTAACTTGAGTCATTTTGTGAAGTTCAGATTTTGGTCTTCTGAAGTGCTTATCTGAGTGAAATAAGCATTTTAGTCAAAACAGCATAAAAAATTTAGTAATTTGGTGAAGATGAGATTTTTGATTTTGCAGTGCTTATCTCACTGAAATAAGCTTATCTCACTGAAATAAGCATTTTAGCCAAACTAGAATCACAAGTTGAGTGTTTTGGTGAAGTTGCGATTTTGGTCTTCTGATATGCGTATCTGACTGAAATAAGCATGTTAGTCAAAACAGCATCAAAAGTTGAGGAATTTGGTGAAGTTCAGATTTTGGTCTTCTGAAGTGCTTATCTGAGTGAAATAAGCATGTTCGTCAAAACAGCATCAACATTTAAGACAATTGGTGAAGTTGAGATTTTTGACTTCTGACGTGCTCAGTTCGTGAAATAAGCATTTTAGTCAAACCAGCATCAAAAGTTGAGTGTTTTGGTGAACTTGATATTTTGGTCTTCTGATGCGCTTATCTCGCTGAAATAAGCACGTTAGTCAAAACAACATGAAAAATTGAGTCATTTGGTCAAGTTCAGATTTATGTCTACTGAAGTGCTTAACTCGCTGAAAAAAGCATTTTAATCCAAACAGCATCAAAAATTATGTCATGTGGTGAAGTTGAGACTTTTGCCTACAGAAGTGCTTATCTCACTCAAATATGCATGTTAGTCAAAACAGCATCAAAAGTTGAGTGTCATGTTGAAGTTGAGGTTTCGGTCTTCGGCTTTGCTTGTCTCGCAGAAATAAACACGTTAGTCAAAACAACATCAAAACTTTAGTCATTTGGTGAAGTTCTTATTTTGGCCTTCTGAAGTGATTATCTCAGTCAAATATGCATATTACTCAAAACAACATCAAAAGTTGAGTCATTTGGTGAAGTTGCGATTTTTATCTTTTGGCGTGCTTATCTCGCTGAAATGAGCATGTTATTTAAACTAACATCAAAAATTGAGTCATTTGGTGAGGTTCAGATTTTTGTCTTCTGAAGTGCATATCTCGCTGAAATAAGAATTTTAATCCAAACAGCATCAAAAATTATGTCATTTCGTGAAATTGAGATTTTACCCTTCTGAAGTGCCTATCTCACTCAAATAAGCATGTTAGTCAAAACAACATAAAAAGTTGTGTCATTTGTTGATGTTGAGATATTTGACTTCAGAAGTGCTTATCTCACTCAACTAAGCATGTTAGTCAAACAAACATCAAAAATTGAGTCATTTTGTGAAGTTCAGATTTTGGTCTTCTGAAGTGCTTAACTCGCTGAAATATGCATTTTAGTCCAACCAGCATCAAAAGTTGAGTCGTTTGGTGAAGTTGAGATTTTAGCCTTCTGAAGCGCTTAACTCGCTGAAGTAAGCATGTTAGTCAAAACAACATCAAAAATTGAATCATTTGGACAAGTTCAGATTTATGTCTACTGAAGTGCTTAACTCGCTGAAATAAGCATTTTAATCCAAACAGCATCAAAAATTATGTTATGTGGTGAAGTTGAGATTTTTGCCTTCAGAAGTGCTTATCTCACTCAAATATGCACGTTACTCAAAACAACATCAGAAGTTGAGTCATTTGGTGAAGTCGAGATTCTTCACTTCTGAAGTGCTTATATCACTGGAGGAAGCCTATTAGTCAATCCAAAATCAAAATTTGAGTCATTCAGTGAAGTTCAGATTTTGGTCATCTGAAGTGCTTGTCTCACTGAAATAAGCATGTTAGTCAAAACAGCATCATAAGTAGAGTGTCATGTTGAAGTTGAGATTTTGGTCTTCTGCTTTGCTTATCTCGCAGAAATAAGCACGTTAGTCAAAACAACATCAAAACTTTAGTCTTTTGGTGAAGTTCCTATTTTGGCCTTCTGAAGTGCTTATCTCACTCAAATATGCATGTTACCCAAAACAACATCGTAACTCGAGTCATTTGGTGAAGTCGAGATTCTTCACTTCTGAAGTGTTTATTTCGTTAGAGGAAGCCTGTTCGTCGACCCAACATCAAAATTTGAGTCATTCAGTGATGATGAGATTTTTAACTTCAGAAGTGCTTATCTCACTCAACTGTGCATGTTAGTCTAACCAACATCAAAACTTGTGTCATTTGGTGAAGATCAGATTTTGGTCTTCTGAAGTGCTTATCTGAGTGAAATAAGCATTTCAGTCAAAACCGCATAAAAAATTAAGTAATTTGGTGAAATTGAGATTTTGGTCTTCTGATATGCTTATCTCGCTGAAATAAGCACGTTAGTCAAAACAACATCAAAAATTGAGTCATTTGGTCAGGTTCAGATTTATGTCTACTGAAGAGCTTAATTCGCTGAAATAAGCATTTTAATCCAAACACAATCAAAAATTATGTCATGTGGTGAAGTTGAAATTTTTGCCTTCAGAAGTGCTTATCTCACTCAAATACGCATGTTAGTCTAACCAACATCAAAACTTGAATCATTTGGTGAAGATCAGATTTTGGTCTTCTGAAGTGCTTATCTGAGTGAAATAAGCATTTTAGTCAAAACCGCATAAAAAATTAAGTAGAGATAGTAGGAACTGCAGATGCTGGAGAATCCGAGACAACAAGGTGCAGGGCTGGATGAACACAGCAGGCCAAGCAGCATCATAGGAGCAGAGAGGCTGACGTTTCGGGCCTAGACCCTTCATCAGAAAAGGGGGAGGGGAAGGGGGTTTTGAAATAAATAGGGAGAGAGTGGGAGGCGGATAGAAGAGGGATAGAGGAGAGGATAGGTGGAGAGGAAACAAACAGGTCGAAGAGGCGGGGATGGGGCCAGGAAAGGTGAGTGTAGGTAGGGAGTTAGGAAGGGGATAGGTCAGTCCAGGGAGGACGGACAGGTCAAGGGGGCGGGATGAGGTTGGTCGGTAGGAGATGGAGGTGCGGCTTGAGGTGGGAGGAGGGGATAGGTGGGAGGAAGAACAGGTTAGGGAGGCAGGGACGAGCTGGACTGGTTTTGGGATGCGGTAGGGGGAGGGGAGATTTTGAAACTTGTGAAATCCACATTGATACCATTGGGCTGCAGGGTTCCCAAGCGGAATATGAGTTGCTGTTCCTGCAACCTTCGGGTGGCATCGTTGTGGCACTGCAGGAGGCCCAGGATGGACATGTCGTCTGAGGAATGGGAGGGGGAGTTGAAATGGTTCGCGACTGGGAGGTGCAGTTGTTTGTTGCGAACCGAGCGTAGGTGTTCTGCAAAGCGGTCCCCGAGTCTCCGCTTGGTTTCCCCGATGTAGAGGAAGCCACACCGGGTACAGCGGATGCAGTATACCACATTGGCAGATGTGCAGGTGAACATCTGCTTGATGTGGAAAGTCTTCTTGGGGCCTGGGATGGGGGTGAGGGAGGAGGTATGGGGGCAGGTGTAGCACTTCCTGCGGTTGCAGGGAAAAGTGCCGGGTGTGGTGGAGCTGGAGGGGAGTGTGGAGCGGACAAGGGAGTCACGGAGAGAGTTGTCCCTCCGGAAAGCAGATAAAGGTGGGGAGGGAAAGATGTCTTTGGTGGTGGGGTCGGATTGCAGATGGCGGAAGTGTCGGAGGATGATGCGTTGGATCCGGAGGTTGGTGGGGTGGTACGTGAGGACGAGGGGGATTCTTTTTTGGTTTTTATTGCGTGGACGGGGTGTGAGGGATGAGGTGCGGGAGATGTGGGAGACACGGTTGAGGGCGTTCTCGACCACCGAGGAGGGGAAGTTACGGTCCTTGAAAAACGAGGACAACTGAGATGTACGGGAGTGGAATGCCTCATCCTGGGAGCAGATGCGGCGGAGGCGAAGGAATTGGGAATAGGGGATAGCATTTTTGCAGGAAGGTGGGTGGGAGGAGGAGTATTCTAGGTAGCTGTGGGAGTCGGTGGGCTTGAAATGAATATCGGTTTCGAGGTGGTTGCCCGATATGGAGACAGAGAGGTCCAGGAAGGGGAGAGAGGTGTTAGAGATGGTCCAGGTAAACTTAAGGTTGGGGTGGAAGGTGTTAGTGAAGTGTATGAACTGTTCGAGCTCCTCGTGGGAGCACGAGGCGGCACCGATACAGTCATCAATGTAACGGAGGAAGAGGTGGGGTTTAGGGCCGGTGTAGGTACGGAAGAGGGATTGTTCCACGTAACCTACAAAGAGGCAGGCGTAGCTTGGGCCCATGCGGGTACCCATGGCTACCCCCTTTGTCTGTAGGAAGTGGGAGGAATTGAAAGAGAAGTTGTTGAGTGTGAGGACGAGTTCGGCTAAGCGGATGAGGGTGTCAGTGGAGGGGGACTGGTCGGGCCTGCGGGACAGGAAGAAGCGGAGGGCCTTAAGGCCATCTGCATGGGGAATGCAGGTGTAGAGGGACTGGACGTCCATGGTAAAGATGAGGTGTTGGGGACCGGGGAATTGGAAGTTCTGGAGGAGGTGGAGGGCGTGGGTGGTGTCACGGACATAGGTAGGGAGTTCCTGGACCAAGGGGGAGAAAATGGAGTCGAGATAGTTGGAGATCAGTTCGGTGGGGCAGGAGCAGGCGGAGACAATGGGTCGACCAGGGCATTCAGGTTTGTGGATTTTGGGAAGGAGATAGAAGCGGGCAGTGCGAGGTTGGGGAACGATGAGGTTGGAGGCCGTGGGTGGGAGGTCACCTGAGGTGATGAGGTTGTGTGGATGGTTTGCGAGATGATGGTTTGGTGCTCAGGGGTGGGGTCATGATCAAGGGGGCGGTAGGAGGAGGTGTCGGAGAGTTGGCGTCCGGCCTCGGTGATGTAGAGGTCAGTGCGCCATACTACAACTGCACCTCCCTTGTCCGCGGGTTTTATGGTGAGGTTGGGATTGGAGCGGAGGGAGCGGAGGGCTGCACGTTCTGCGGGGGAGAGGTTGGAGTGGGTGAGAGGGGTGGAGAGGTTGAGGCGATTGATGTCTCGACGGCAGTTGGAGATGAAGAGGTCGAGGGAGGGTAGGAGGCCTTGGGGTGGTGTCCAGGAGGAGGCGGTGTGTTGGAAGCGGGAGAAGGGGTCAGTAGAGGGAGGGTTAGGTTCACGGTTAAAGAAGTAAGCGTGGAGGCGGAGGCGGAGGCGG
>NC_063375.1:4293524-4295109 GCF_021869965.1 Rhincodon typus
CTGACGTTTCGGGCCTAGACCCTTCATCAGAAAAGGGGGAGGGGAAGGGGGTTTTGAAATAAATAGGGAGAGAGTGGGAGGCGGATAGAAGAGGGATAGAGGAGAGGATAGGTGGAGAGGAAACAAACAGGTCGAAGAGGCGGGGATGGGGCCAGGAAAGGTGAGTGTAGGTAGGGAGTTGGGAAGGGGATAGGTCAGTCCAGGGAGGACGGACAGGTCAAGGGGGCGGGATGAGGTTGGTCGGTAGGAGATGGAGGTGCGGCTTGGGGTGGGAGGAGGGGATAGGTGGGAGGAAGAACAGGTTAGGGAGGCAGGGACGAGTTGGACTGGTTTTGGGATGCGGTGGGGGGAGGGGAGATTTTGAAACTTGTGAAATCCACATTGATACCATTGGGCTGCAGGGCCAATGTGCCTCACTATTGCAGGGCGTGATCCTTCCCTGTTGTTTAATGCACGGCAAATGGAATGGAAAGGCAAATGAGAACACATACATGGGACGAAACAAAACCAAATTCAAGAAAGCATCAGAGACAACCAGAAGTCAAGCAGGATGGCATACTATATTCAGTCCTGTCGGTTTGGACAGTCCTGGTGATGCTGACAAAGTAAATGGTTTAATCACAAACCTACTGAGAATTACCTGATGACCAGGCCATTCACAGGCATCTGACAGAAACAAAAGCGATATAATCTTGGGGATGAAACTGTATCCCAAACTAGCTGATACATCTGCTTATCTCTTGCTCTCTGAGGAGTGTTTGAATTCATTTTCACGGTGAACTGACTCCTTAACAATTTCAAAGCAGTGCAATTGGGATATTTTCTAAAAGGCTCAACAGATTCATGCTGGACAGCAAGAGCCACTTTTAATTAGTATTAAATAAATTCCTGCCTTAACATAACCAATAATATCTCCGCTCCATCATTAGTTGCCTTAATACCAGAGAAAGAATTGTCGTGATGGATTAGAACACATACAGACTGTATATATGTAAACCAGTGCCTGATTTTCAATGATGCACAGAACATATTCTTCCATTTAAAGTACAAACAGAACTTGCACATTTGTTATTCAAAGCTATTTTCACCACTATGGGAGCTGAATTGACCTGCTTGCAGCTACGTATTGCGACATAATTTCAGGGAAATGCCAGAGCTGATAAGCAAATTGGTGTAAGTGACCAACTGTGAATTTTTGTGGTTAATTTCTGTGCTATAATTGCACTTCACTCGCTGCATCCTGCTGGTGAAATTACCCAACTTCATTTAGGGGATTTTGCTGTAGTTTCAATGGGTTTGTTGGCTGTAATTCATCAAAGCGTATTGTCAAAGTGGCTGTCAAAAATACCCCAATTCCTATAGATTGGTTGATACAGCGATTATCTTTAAATGATGGGAATGGGGCATTACCATTCCTCCCTAATTGCTTAGCCTGAACACCTTGCTTAGCCATTTCAGAGGTCAGTTCAGAGACAACCACGTTGCGGTGGGTCTGCAGTCACATGGAGACCAGACGAGGTAAGGAAATTTCCTTTAGTAAACCATATGGGATTATAGAGAATCAATAATAAATTTGCCATAACTA
>NC_063375.1:4295119-4310523 GCF_021869965.1 Rhincodon typus
ATTCCTCCAGTATGAGCCTGGGCCTTGGGATGACTTAGTCCAGTGACATTACCATCACACCACCACTTCCCATAATGCAAATAGACTTGTCAATACCACCAAAGAAACTGGTTCATGATGGCTTCTCAACTCTTCTGCTGCCATTGAGCCATCTAACTAGAGTTAGATATCAGAGTGAGCACCTGTGTGTGTGTGCATGTCTGAGTTTGTGTGAGATGAGTGCACTACATGTATGCATTTTGTGTGTCTGTATGTGTCAAGTGTTTGTGTGTGTCGCTGTGAGGTGTGTGTGTGTGTGTGTGTGTGTGTGTATGCACACAGCCGCCTGTTTGTGGTTTTGTTTCACAAGATATTTCGTAATTTGATCCCAAATCTTTGTTGAATGTTTCATTTTGGGACTGGGGACAGCAAATGGTGTTAAATGACCAAACTATTGAAGATCAAATCAGTTAAGTGCTGAAGACCCAGATCACAGACAAATGCATAACCTGTCATCTCCCTGGAGGATTCCTCAGTGTTGAAACTTACCGGCCACTCTCTCTTTTTCAATCTCAATGCAATTCTCCAGCTGTCTGTCCGACACCATACAGGGCACATATACAACAGTGCCACCGATCACTTAGAGATGAATGATGTTATGGTCATGACACCTATTTGCCAAAATCCCGGATTTGTCTGAAACGACCTGAACTGCAAAGTTTGGAATCAAAACAAAAGAGCAAACAATTCTATCACATGGCTTTCTGCTTGCGAAATAGTTGGGAAATCTGGCTTACAAATGGAGAGAACTGGGTGCTAATTGTTCAAGTATGAAATTTGCTCAGCAAACAAACAACAAAGGGTGGTGGGTGCCACTGTTAATTGGGGAGGAGCTTGTAGAGTTGGAAAGGGGGGCTAATCTTGAGAGTGCACAGCCGCTTAGTTGAGAAGCACCAAAGATATTTGCACACTATCAGGGGTATTCTATAAGCCTACAAAGCACAGAAAGAAAGTCACATCTGCAGGGTGATTTTGAGGGGACTTCAATTACTCAAGCACAGACTGGGACAGTGTTTGGAGGAAAGAGTAAGGAACAGGAGGGATTCCTGTAATGCCTTCTGGAGAAATTACTTCACCGAGATGTTTGAAATGTTACTAGGAAGGGGGCATTACTGGATCTGGTGCTGGAAATGAGGCGGATCAAGTCCCAGATTTGTGCCCCAGAGGAGAGAGACACTAGGCATTGCATTCCCGGTTTTGCTGGCATTCGGACAGGACACTGGGTAGGGTTCTGTGCAAATGTGGAGGCCGCCAGTCAGCTATTTTGACACGATGGGGGCAAGTGGCCTCTTTCTGAACTGTCAGGACTCTATTTTATTTTAAATAGTCTGTTGGCTGCACTGCAGCAGGATTTCAGCATTCTTCTTTCATGGAACCGGAATGTGCACATTTTTAAAGAGGAGGTCATTACTGGATGCATTTTTGTTGCTCCTTTGGAGAGGTAGGGTGGTGCTTTGGATGTAGTCCTGTGAACATTTGGGGAAACAGATGTCTGAGAAGTTCAGGTACCGATTGGAGATGTTAAAATATCCACGAACATGCATAAAGGATTCTGGTTGCCCTGCTACAGAACGGATGTTATTAAACTGGAAAGGCTGAAAAAATGGATTTATGTGGATGTTACTGAGACGGAAAGGTTTGAGTTATAAGGAGAGGCTGAATAGGCAGCGACTTATTTCCCTGGAGCGTCAGAGTGACTTTATAGATGTTAATAAAATGATGAGGAGCATGTATAGGGTGAATAGCCAAGATCTTTTGCCCATGGTGGGGGAGTCTAAAACTAGAGAGCATAGGTTTGAGGTGAAAGGGTAAAGATTAAAAGGGAACTGAGGGGCAACTTTTAAACAGACGGTGGTGCGTGTATGGAATGAGCTGCCGGAGGAAGTAGTAGAGGTAACAGTAGTAGTAGTACAATGACAACATTTAAAATATATTTGCACAGGTACACGGTTGGAAAGGTTTAGAAGGATATGGACCTGATGCAGGCAAATGGTACCTGGTCAGCATGGATGAGTTGGGCAGAAGGGCCTGTTTCCGTGCTATTTGACTCTATAAAAAGGACATAAAGCCATGGGTACGTTCAAACCGTCATTGAACTGTCACACTGTCATAGGATGGTCAAATTTCCAAGTGATTTAACTTTTGAGTTTTAAATTTAGAGACAGGCAGAACAGTCAGACAAGTGACAGGGTTTTATCCAGAGAACTGAAAGTGCTGTCCTGATCGGGAGAGGCAACATAGACTGATAGCCCAGAGCTTGGGGGAGCAAAGCAATCTTTGAGGATGGGAGGACATATCGAGAGATTAATTTGCAAAAGTGTCTGGGATCCCAGGCTTCGTAAACACACACAGAGAGAGAGAGATTAAAGACAAAAGTGGCAAGTTATGCTGAAGTTTTATATAGCTCTGGCTGGACTCCATTGTTCAAGTCAGCACACGATAGGGAGGATGAAAATTAATGACAAGAATGGTTCTGGGCCTGGAGCATTTTCACCACAAGGCTAGGTTGAAGAAACCAATGTTTGCTCTCCTTGAAGAAAAGGAGATTGAAAGTAGGTTTAATCAAGGTGTATGAGATTATGGCATGTCGAGATAAGGTAGACAAAACAGAACAGGGACAACATGGGTAGAGATAGTAGGAACTGGTTTAGGCACAAAGTAAAGTTTCCTCTATACTGGCCCCAACAAACACCCCCAGGACAGGGACATGGTGTTAGATACAGAAATGGAAAGATTTGATAAGAAGGAAAAATAAAAGAACGATTTCACACAGCAAGGGGTAATAACTTGGAACTCTGCAAGCACAGATAACAGAAGGGAAGACAAGTAATGATTTCGAAAGGAAATCAGATGGACTATTGAGAGGAATAACTGTGCAGGGCTAGAAGGATGGGACGGGCTAATGGGACTGGTTTGCTGTACAGGGAGCCAGCATGCTCTCTGTAGGCTGAACAATCTCCTCTATAGCAGAATCTGGTGCTGAGCTTGGAGGCAGGAAGAAAATTTGATGAAGTGGGGTGGGGGTGTATCAGGGCCCCACTGTCTACAGGCTTTTACCAGAATGAAGGAGAGTATAGGCCCATGACTGACCTACCCCTCCGCCAATCGAGGCCTTGTAATTGGCCAATTAAGTCAACAGGTGAACTTGCAACAAGAAGGGTGCTAAGCCTCCAGTAGGTGCAAAAAGGGCCTGATCCAGGGACTTAATATTGAGAATGGGTGTCCCCCTCTCCCCTCCTGACCCCTCCCTCCCACAACCCCACTGCATGATTTACCTGTGGCCTCTGCGACTGTGGGACTCCAGGATCAATTTTCGTGAGGGCTGTTCTCCCAGCAGCCACCATGGCCTCCAATTGACTCTCACCAAGTGGGATGTCACCCCTAGGGTCTTGATACCATTCGGACACGTACTCGTGGCCTCGCTACTGCCTGATTGATAGTAGCCCTAGTTGGACTTGTCTTCTCGGGAGTATATGGGGACCAGTGGCTCATGTTGGCTTTCCTTCAACAAGATTCTGCCCTCTGACTCAACAATATCCATCTTTCACACTTATTGAATGGGAGGGTTAATCTGTATTCACTCAAATGTCTGTAACTCACTGTATTGGCTGTTTTCTGAACTGGTAACACTGATAGCTCAGAGTTTAGGACCTCTCTGGAGACAGGATAGAGTTAGAAATGGGATTGGTCCACATGCTCACTAACCAGACTAATAAAGATAACTAGCTGGCCACAATGCTTCTTTTATGCTCACTATATATGTTATCAGGCTGTCAATGACCCTTTATCACAGGAAAGATCATCAAGCTCATCCTGCTAGGGCCTACCATAGGTTTCTCTGGGGAGAGTAATGGGGCCCCTCTCCTTTCCTGTGGTAGCCTTAACACATGCAGAGGCAGCTGCCCAAACCAAACCATCTCACAGCCTACCCAATACCAGCCCACCCAGTACCAGACCCCAGTGTCACTGCTAGAAGTCCCCAGATTACTGCTTGATCATTACTGGCATCTCCATTCCCCCACCCAAACCAGTACCCTCTTTCTCCAGCCAATTGTGACAATGTGTCTTTGACATGGTCTCTCCAGGGTGGTGATGGGGTTTGCATGAGTGGAGGGGTTGGGGATCATGGAATTGGTGGTGGAGTCACTGATGGTGGGAATGGGGGAAGTTGGTGTTGGTGGAGGTGGGAGGTGATGATGATGATAGTCGTGGGGAAAAGGTAGTGATGGTAGAGGTGAGGAGGGAGTCGGTGATGTTGGGGGTAAGGTGGTGATGGTGGGGGTGGGGATGGTGGTCTGGGGACATGCTCTCGTCATTCTTGCAGCTTCAGCAGAGGCTTACCTGCTGGGAGAAATGTCCTTTGCTTATTTATCTGTCCACCCCACCCCTACACACTGTCTACTGGCTCCTTGAGTTGTCAACAAGACTGCCACCCAATCCCTGCAGCGTGCAGAGTGCTTTTCTCACTGGGCTGCCAGCCCCATTTCCACTCTCCCATCCCATTGGCGAAGTGCCTAGTTCTGGCGGGGAGGGAATGTTCATTCTCTGACACACAGGCTGATGCCCCTCAGTGCTCCACCACCTACAGCATTGTTTTGTCGACCTGAGGTATTTCCAATGGGCAGCATCCTCACTTAGAAACTGCCTGAATGGCCTTCTGTCTGACCCTGTTCCTCCCCCACATAACCAGCATTGACTGCATGCCCGACTCTTGGGGAGCATCCGGAGAGGGTAGTATGGGGGCAGAAATCTGGACTCGGATGGGCAAAATGGAACACAATAAATGTTGATTAGGATAAGCCGATAATGGAAATGGAAATACGAATCACAGAATCCCTGCAGTGTGGAAGCAGGGCATTCTCCCCATCTACTCCACACTGACCCTCCAAATAGCATCCCACTGAAGCATACACCCCAACCGTATCTCTGTAACCCTGCATGACCAATCCACCTAACCTGAACATCTTTGGACGACAAGTGGAATTGATTTTTCAGATCAGACATGATCGAACTGAACAGTGAAACATGCTGAAGGAGCTGAACTGCCTGCTGTTAGTTACTCTTATAGCATACCATCTTTATAAACAGAGTAAAAACAGAAAGCGTTGGAAACATTTAGCAGGTCTGGCAGCATCCATGGGGAGAGAAATAGGGTCAATATTTCAAGGTCATTATGGCCTTTCTTTGGCATGGAGGAGATGATAAAAAATTAATGGTCGTGGAGGAAGGTTGGGGGGGTGGACAGGAAGAATAAGAGGGTGAGTCTGGAATAGGGCGGAGGGGTCGGGAGCAGGAGAATTTAATTAACAAATATGTCATGGATTAAAACGTGGATGGAGTGGCTGAAGAGACAAAAGTGTGTGCCCGGAGCACGTGGGAATGACAGGATGATGAACAGCTCAGTCCGAGAAAATTATAAATAAGATTCACATCGGCACGTGGCAAGACTTGGAGACAGTAAGGACTGCAAATGCTGGAAGCCAGAGTCAATAAATGTGGAGCTGGACAAGAACAGTCGGTCAGGCAGCATCTGAAGAGGAGGAAAGTCAACGTTTCCGGCCGAAATCCTTCGCCAGACATGGAGGACAGAGTGCCTGGTCTGTAATGGTTGAATGCATTGCCTACAGCAATTGTATAAGTGTCCTTAAACACCCCTCTCTGCAGAAGTTATAAATGCTGCTTTTCACTCTTTTAACTAATCTGATTGGGGCATAATCTACCAGGGATCCGATGATCCATAGATTTCTGCGAATGTCAGGTTTGCAGACAATGCTGTACCGCTCCAGGCAGACTTTGAGTTGCGGGTATGCGAGTTTGTGAGTGTAACTGGCAAAAGACTGGACAGTTGGAAGATGCAGTATTGTGCCTTAGGCAGGGTAAATGCTGAATATTCATACGGCCTTCGGGGGGGCGGGGGGGAGGGGGGTGGAGGGTGGAAGGAAGTGCATATGGAAAGAGTGAAACCTAAGCATTTTAGTGCATGAAGCTCAAAAAAATTACAAACCATTTCAAACTTCAACAGCACAGTGTTATCACGGGGCAGCTTCGTATAAGGAACAGCCTGTGGTTATCTTTGCACAAGACATGTGCCAGGATATTCAATCCAGCTTCGGTCATGCCAGTGAGGTTCTGGAAAGAGAAATCCCACCAACTCAAAGATATTTCAGCTGATAGGAGTGAGAGATCAGTGGCACTAACACTTCAGAGGAGTGTTGGTGATCTGATTGATGACAGAACGGTCTGCCTTTGAGTGAAATCGAGATTTGGGAGGACTACAGCATTACGGTTGAAGTCATTCGCAAACTCCGGGCTAGGTTAGGAGTCAGCTGGTGGTTCATTTCTCAGAGAATACTGCAACAGGCAGCAAAGCCATCCCTAATCAGGAACAGAGTTGCACTACTCCAGGAGTGGTCAGGGCCAAGATAGGAGGGAGGGAGGTAGATAGATTCTGGGAGATTGGGTAGGATGGAAGTGGAGGGAGGAGGAATGGGGGGAAGCACAGCTCTCCTCAGCTGATGTGTGAATTGAACCCAGTCTGTTGGCATCATTCTGCATCTCAAATCATGGGACTTCCTCCCTGGCAGAACAACTGGGCAGGAACGCTTTCTGTCCATTCTAATATCTCTTTGGCCCCTTCCAATTCCCTCCTCCTTTTCAACCATCTACAGGCTCCCTCTGGCCCTGACCATTTCTATGCATCAATGCTACTCTAAAGTATTAGCACCCTGAACTTTATTTTGTATTTAACTTATTTTTCTAACGAACTTGTTCAGAGATGTTACTACACACATCCGGAGCAGTTAGGAGTGAAAACTCATGGTCAAGAGGTAAAGACACCACCACTGACCACGAGAGGGCCCCGAGGGTACGCACAATTTCTCTCAATTTTTTTTTAACGTATTTTTCTAATCAACCTGTTCAGAGATGTTGTTACACACCATTGCAGCATGTGAGACTTGAACCCAGGTCTCTCAGCCCAGGGTAGGGACAGTACCACTGCAGCACAAGAGGCCTATTTTTTTTTTCTCAGCAATCTATTAAGAGATGTTATTACACACTTCTGAAACAGACGGGACTTAAACCTGATGTAACAAGGTGTAGAGCTGGATGAACACAGCAGGCCAAGCAGCATCAGACCAGCAGAAAAGCTGACGTTTCGAGTTTGGAGATAGTAGGAACTGCAGATGCTGGAGAATCTGAGATAACAATGTGCAGAGCTGGATGAACACAGCAGGCCAAACAGCATCAGAGGAGCAGGAAGGCTGACGTTTCGGGCGGAGACCTTTCTTCAGAAAAATTTCGAGTCTGGACCCTTCTTCAGAAAGACTGAAACCTGGGTCTCTCAGGAGCAAGGACACTACCAAGCACCACAAGAGGGCCGTCTGGGTCTGCATTTTTCCCTTTCTTTTTGTTTGAACCCTGGTCTTTCTGTTCAGGGGTAGGGACACGACTACTGCACCATAAGATCTTTTACTCCTGACAGTTAAAATATTTTCATCTGAAGTTTGAGTCTATTAAAGACTCTCCTTCTCAACCTCTTCCCCCTGTCTGAGGCACAGTGACCTTCAGGTTAAACGTGCACCTTTCATCTCTCTCCAATGAGAGACTGAGACTGCAGTCTGGTAAGACAATGGCAGTTCTCTCTCTACACAATACTAATAAGACCAGGATACCCTTACCAGCATCCGTGCTGTTCAAGAAGACATCTTATCCAAATTCGTAAAGACAAAAAAAAAATAGCCCAATGTGGAATTTTAAGTGTAGCAATGGCATTAGATATAGGCCTCTCTCTGGCTCAGTCCTGTGCGTATATTTGTACTTTTACACACTAACCAGCTCCGAACCAGTCCAGGAATGTGCAAGCTGGATGGGTCAGCCTTGGAAGATGCAGGGTTACAGGGATAAGATGGCGGGGTGGATCTGGATTGGATGCTGTTCGGAGGGTCGGTGCGGACTAGATGGGCCGAATGGCCTGCTTCCACACTGTAGGGGTTCTACGATTCGCAAGCAGCTTGCTTCCTTCCGATGCTTTCTATTCACAGTCAATTCAGGGAGTGTCAGCACCGAAACAGCGTCAGCAGCACCAAGAGGGAGACCCAGGTCAGCTAAAATGCAGAAACATGCTTCCCCTTGCCTTCTCTCTGGCACACTGAGAAGAACGAAAAATACTGATTGATCGGCATTTTCCCAGATCACTTGCAGGGCATTGCTCAGAGAGGCAACTGAGAAGTGGGCTCCACTGTAACCTGGTGCCCGGCAAAGCAATGTGGGCGAGACTTACAAAAACCCATCCATTAACTAGCCACTGGATTGGGGAGACTTTGATACAGAGAGTATGGGGCAGGGTTGAAGAGCTGAGGTCAAAAACAAACGCAGTCGGTCTAATCCGCTGCTTTTAATCTAAACCAGCGCGTTTAGCTTTTGCAAAGAGCTCGCGCATTGGGAACAGTCAACGAAGGGTCAAGGAATGACATTATGGCAGAAGCAGGACTTGCTTTTGCTTACAGCACACAAGCAGCATCAGGGATTTGATGAATCTTTGAGGGTCATGCACTTATCGACGGTCTCGCGGAAACGCCGATCCCTGCTCAGCTTCCCGGCCGTCTCCGCTCCCCCATGTCCTCTTCCCCTTCACCTGAGGGGAACGTTAAAAGAATGGGGATTGGTCACTGAAACAGAGGTGGACAAGCAAGGCGAGTCATCTCAGCTCACCAATCTCGGAGCAGCTCAGTCCCCAGTAGGAGCTCGATAGCTTATTAACAACAACAACAACAACTTGCGTCCCGATAGCAGGCTATTGAGATCACAGCGCAGCCACAGACTATTTGTTGGTCTTCGGTCACCGTACACCAGCCTCCTCCCACCCTCTGTCAGCTCCTGCTGATGGCAAATCCTTCAGCCACGAGCCTGACAAAACCTTTCATGATCTGAGATACACTCAAGGAGGTCAACCCTGCACCTTTCCCTTCCCAAAGAGGGGAGGCCCAGCCCAGTTGCTGGTTACAACACCGCCAAAGGTGCTACACAAGTGCATCTCAAAGGAGAGGTAGGAGCATTTTCAAGACTTCACATCAGGTGAAGGAGGTCTTGCAGCATAGTCAGTCGTGTCCGCACCTCCGGACCAGAAGCCCCAGGCCCAAGACCCGCTTCAGGATGTGGCGGGCCACAGAGACAGCATTTGTAACCCAGTCAACAAGATTGCTATTAAGTGTGAAAACCCTCTGCTGTCTGCGTGACAGCATCCTAGGTCAGCCTAACCTTTTCAGAATGCAATGACACATTCGTGCAGTGTTGTATGAGCCAGTCCAATGGAGGCCCATAGTCCAACCCTTGGAAATGAGGTTAGAGAACGGGGATGGGTACAGCTCAGCCGGGGAAATAAAGTGAATGCACGGGATGGTCAGGCACATCAGGGAGAGTGGCAAATAGTACTTTGCTTAAATATCCTTCAACACAGAGCTCAGATGTATCATAATCTTGCCTTCATCTGAACCTAAGAGCCTTTCAAAGCTAAGCCCATTCCGATCAGTATGATCGGTGACTCAGGTTTGGGGAGTAGAAGAAAGGCTGACGTGGCCCAAATGGCTGGAGTTCATGTTCCCTGACCAACATGATGCCATGTGAAGTCGCCTCTATTTAACATAGAGATGTACAGCACAGAAACACACCCTTCTGTCCAACCTGTCCATGCTGAAAAGCTATCCGAAATTAGTCCCATTTGTCAGCATTTGCCCCAGATCCCTCTAAGCCCTTCCTATTGTATCCCCATCCAGATGCATTTTAAATGTTGTATATCCATACACACACCACCTCCAGTGTAAAAAAGTTGCCCCTTAGCTCCCTATTAAATCTTTCCTCTCTCACCTTAAACCCATACTCTCTATTTTTTGGACTCACCTATCATGGTTATTCACTCTGTCCATGCCCTTTATGATTTAATGAACGTCTATAAGTTCACACCCTTAGCCTCCAACACTTCAGGGAAAATATCCCCAGCCTATTCAGCCTCTCCCTATAGCTCAAACCCTCCAACTCCAGCTACATCTTTGTAAATCTTTTCTGTATCCAATCTCATTTAACAATATTTTTCATACAGCACCGAAATGAACACAGTATTCCAAAAGTGGCCTCAACATAACATCCCAACTTCTACACTCAATGCTCTGACCAATGAAGGCCAATGCATTTATTGAACAATTTATCCTTTCGAGACCCAGTGAAGTGACACAGCATCAGGTCTAACGTTGGAAGGGAACCTCCTGATCACGGCCAACCTGCTATCCTTACCTAATCAAACTCCTTGTTGAAGAACACTTGGAGGAAGCACTGAGGGTGGCAAGGGCACAAAATGTCGTCTGAGTGGGCCGTTTCAGTGACCACCACCAAAAGCACTACTGAGATGTACTTGCTGAAGATCAGTCATCTCAGCGCCAGGACATCTCTGCACGAGTTCCTCAGGGTCGTGTCCGAGGCCCAGATACCTTCAGCTTCTTCATCAATGACATTCCCCCCATCATAAGGTCAGGAGTGGGGATTTTCGCCGATGATTGCACAATGTTCAACACTACCATTCATGACTCCTGAGATACTGAAGCAGTCGATGTTCAAATGCACACGATCTGGACAATATCTCGACAAGGCTTGGGCTAACAAGTGGCAAGTAACATTCGTGCCACACAAATGTCAGGCAATGACTATCTCTATCAAAAGTGAATCAAAATGGTGTTACCACTACTGAATACCCCACCAGCAACATCTTAAGGTTTATCATTGACCAAAAACTGAACTGGACTCGCAAAATAATGCAGTGGCTACAAGAGTAGGTCAGAGGCAAGGAATACTGTGCTGACAAACTCACCTCCTGACTTCCCACAGCCTGTCCACTATCGACAAGGCATGAGTCAGGAGTGTGATGGAATACTCCCCACTTACCACAATGGGTGCAGCTCCAACAACATTCAAGAAGTTTGACACCAACCTGCTTGATTGGTACTGCATGCACAAACATACACTGCCTCCACCACTGACATTCAGTAGCAGCAGCGTGTACTATCTACAAGATGCACTGCAGAAATTCTCCAAAATCATTAGCACCTTCTAAATCCATGACCACTTCCATCTAGAAGGACAAGAGCAGCATATACATGGGAACACCACCACCTGCGTAGTCCCCGACATGCCACTCACCATTCTGAATTGGAAATACATCACCGCTCTTTCACTGTCCCTGCATCAAGTTCCTGGGATTCCCTTCCTAAGGGCTTTGTGGATCAACCCACAGCAGGTGGACTGCAGTATTCAAGAATGTAACTCACCACCACCTTCTCAAGGTCAACTAGGGACAGATAATAGATGCTGGCCCAGCCAACACACCCAACTACCACGATTAAATAACAAACCATTCTTCTGCCATTGGTCACCTTCCACAGCCAACCTGGTAGAACTCTGTCCCCACACATGTCATTGGTTGCCTGGCGTGTTGTTTCCCAGAGACTAATCTCAAGTCAACTGGAATTTTGTGTTGCCCAATTCGAGTCATAGAGTCATAGAGCTTGGAAACAGACCGGTCCAACTTGTCCCTGTCAACCAGACATCCCAATCTGACCTACTCTCATTTTCCAGCAATTGGTCCATATCCCTCTAAACCTTTCCTATTCATATGCCCATTCAGATGACTTTTAAAACTTGTAATTGTCCCCTTCTCTATCACTTCCTCTAGCTTGTTCCACACATGCATCGCCCTGCGTGTGAAAAAGTTATCACTCCGGTCCTTTCTATGTTTCTCCCCTCTCACCTTATACCTATGCCATCTCGTTTTGGACTCCTGCACTGTAAGAAAAATACCTCTTTGAGGTCACGCGTCAGCTTCCGATGCTCCAGGAAAAAAAGCTCCAGCCTATTCAGCCCCTCACTATAGCTCAAACCCTTCATTCCAGACAACATCCTTCAAGTCTGACAACATTTTTCCTATAGCGGGGAGACCAGAATTGAATGCAGCATTCCATTGTGGCCTCAGCAGTGTCCCTTACAGCTGCAACATGACCTCCCAACTGCTATACTCATAATGTTCTGACCAATTTGGGCAAACATGCCAAGTGCTTTCTTCACCACCTTGTCTATAATGGCATCTGGATGCAGATGAGTGGGAAGAGTTCAGAGGGATATGGGCCAATTTGGGTCAGATTGGGGTGTTGAGTCGGCACAAACAAGTTGGGCCGAAGGGTCTGTTTCCGTGCCGTTTGGCTCTATGACCAGATTGTCAATTTTTTCTGAGCAAAACTGCTCAGGGATGGTATGGCACAGCCCTGACACCTGAAGCCAAGCCTCCTATCTCAAAGATAGGGTCACATGCATGGATGTGTGATATGGGATGCGTACTTTGTGCCATCCACTCTCGCCAGAGGTTTAAAGATTATTTTTGTGGTGGTTAGCAACACCGACAGCCCCTTGCAGCCTCTCTCCACACCTCTGAGTACTGACTGGAGCCCCCATACAGAGACACACTGGGTGCCTTACCGAGGGAGTTCTGCTCTGTTTGCCAAGACACTATTCCGACATTGGCCAAAACTGGGGCACACAATGGCCTCTTAAGTTTTTTTTTTATGTAATCAATAACAGGATGAGGCCAACATTTATTGTCTGTCCTTAATTGCTCAGAGGGCTGTTAAGATTCAACCACATTGCTGTGGGTATGAAGTCAAATGCAGGCCAGACCAGGTAAAGATGGCAGTTTCCTTCCCTAAAGTCAACCAGATGGGTTTTTCCAACAATTGACAATGGATTCATGGTCACCATTAGACTCCTAATTCCAGCTTTTTACTGAATTCAAATTCCACCATCTGCCATCGTGAAATTTGAACCTGGGTCCCCAGAACATTAGCTCTGATGAAGAGTCGTCCAGACTCGAAACACTAGCTTGCATTCTCTCCATGGATGCAGCCTGACCCGCTGTGATCTCCAGTTTGTTTTGTTTTCCCCCAGAACATTACCTGGGATTATACCTAGTTTAACAGACCAGCAATAATACCACTAGTCCATTGCCTGCTCAAAGTCTCTGCAGAAAGACAGCTCTGGCAGTGGGACCTGTCGTGTTGGGAAGCACAGCATGCAAACCTTTCGCTGAAATGTTCGGATCCCCACTGCTGGTGGGAATGCAGCCAAACCGGAGCATTGGGAATGACTAACAGCAGCACCATCTCCCGGTGATTTCACAACAGCAGACAACAACAGCAAAGATAATACTGCACTGCTAATTCCCTCAGGTCGGTCAAGTCCATCACCGCAGGCAATGGAATACTCTCCTGCTCTTTTTATCTGTGTACAGTTCCTGAGTTGGATGTACCCTGGGCTGGAGGAACCTTCTTATCCACCATCCCCAACACCCTGTTTGTGCCTGCCAGTTGAACACCACCTTCTGTGGACCCCAGATGCAGGACAGTAGGGGGTACCAGCAAGCGCTAATCACATCTCACCAGAGTGTTCCCAAACCAAAGTGTCACATGGAGCCATGTGAGGAGATAGTAGGGCCAGCGACCAAATTCATGGCCTTGAAGGGGGACTAAGGACGACAGAGAAGCAGACAGACACAGACGGGTTCGGTCAAGGGGCAAGCACAGCCAACAAAATGCAACATTTTGAAGGTCATCAGGGATCATGTTAATACTAGAGACAGAGAGAGGGAGAGAGACAGACAGGATCATTATCAAGAGAGGAGATGTGCAGGTTAGGTGGATTGGCCATGTTAAATTGCCCAACGTTTCGAGGGTGGCAAATGGAGGGATAGGGTAGGGCTTGGATCGGGGTGGGATGCTCTTCAGAGGGACAATGTGGACTCGAAGGGCCAAATGGACTGCTTCCACACTGTAGGGATTCTATGATGATAATGATGATGAGGAGGCGAGGGAGAGACCGACAGGAATGTATTAATACAGGAGAGAGAGAGAGAGAGCAAGTGAGAGACAGACAGGAACGTATTTATACAGGAGAGACAGAGAGCATGAGCAAGAGAGAGAGAGAGAGTTGGGCAGATGAGTGTATTAATGGAGGGAACAAAGAGAGAGACATCAGGAGTGCATTATTACAACCAGGATGGAAAAGAATATGCGAAGGCATGCCCAAAATGAATGAAACTGGATCTATGGGCCAATTAGATATATCCAGTAAATCAAAAGGTAAAAGTGATGAACAAAAATGTCAAGGAGCAGTCTCGGGGAACAATCGGATACCTCATTGATCAAGTGTTGGCCTTCCCTTGCACTAAACTCTAGCTCGTCGGAGTGAATGGCCAGTTCTAGACGAGAGTACATCGAACTGATAGCACAGAAAACTGGCTGTTTGGCCCCATTGTTGTTGATGCTGTACAGGAGCAGCCTCCCACTTTATTGGAAACACCAACAAACCCTTGTCCAGTGACTATTGTTTTGCAGTCATTGCTCGTGTCCCTTTCACCAGCACGACGGCAGAACTGGTCCTCCTGGGAGTGGGACATCCATTCTAACCACTCTCTGCAGTCAAATTGTTTCTTTCCAATGCCCCAATGAGTTACTTTGGGCTTTTCGATGTAGTGGAAGTATTCGCTCCACACCCTCAGTAGTATCATTGCACAGAAGGTAGCTTGGCCCATCAAGCTCGTGCTGTACTTGAAGGCGGCTCCGTAAATGTGTTGAAGAGAGAGGGGGCAATATCCTGTCATTTTCTCCTCTTTAAAACAACTCCCCGAGCTCAGCAGAGACTATCCTGCACACCGTGTCAGGTCCCCAGCAAATGCGCGGACAGTTACATCTTCTGCTTTTCTCAAAACTTCCTCTCGGTTTCCAGCGGTTCCTTCGGTGTGGGATCTGGACAAGGGGCTGGGCTGGTGGCGGTTTGTGGGTGTCCTCTGTAACAGGGTGATGGGCTGAATGGCCTCCCCGCCTCCTGATGATATGGGGCCCAGCATGAGGAGAACCTCCTCTGGGCAGTAAGGTGGGGATTCATTGGGCCACACACTGCACACGCACCCCGCTCGAAAAAAAGTATAGAAACATAGAAACTAGGTGAACGGGTCGGCCTTTCGGCCCTTCGAGCCTGCACGGAGAAGCTTGTGTTGTCTTCATCGTCTGCATTGTAATGGTGCTCGCATTTCCACAAACCCCAGCCCTGCCCCGACTCTGACACTGAGCGCCTCATGACTCGGCGGTGATCCGCAGGGACTGGAACCTTCCACACGCTGAAGGAGAGAAAGACGGCGCCCACCAGTGAGGTCCTGTCAGATTCGGCACTCCCTCCCAACTCCCATTCCCTCCCCAGCTTCCAACCTCCTCGTTTCACCAGCAGGAACCCCTCAACAGGCCTCGGCCTCCAGGCCTGACCTTATCCCCAGAGTT
>NC_063375.1:4310923-4364586 GCF_021869965.1 Rhincodon typus
ATCTCTTCAGGTTACTAATCCGTAATGATATTATCACCATCGCAGCTCCCCGTGGCCCCCCACCTCCCAACCCGTCACCCCCTCCACCGTCATGATTTCGCTGGCTCTCCTTTGGGCCCTCCCGCTGATCACCCAAGCCTCTGGTCGCTCTTATTGTTCCGGGCCAGGAAGCGGGTAAATCATCTCCTCTTCCAGAAAAAAAAGCTCACCCACAAAATGAATGTGTCTTGGTACTAAGGCCAATAATACCGAACCTCCCACCCCACCCCAAAAACCGCTCTGGGTGACTGGACAAAACTCACGCCCAGTGTCTCGCTTGAGAATGCCTTGCTCATTAGATCCGGCATCGCTCACCTCCTTGTGTCCGGACACTAGGAAAACCCAAATGGAACTGGGAGGGCACAACGTAAAGCTGGGATTCGGAATGGGGCACGGGCAAAGGAAGCTCAGAAAACATCATCGGCAGAAACACAGTGTGCTGCGATTCACTACCAGAGGGACTGGATGGGACTGAAAAGTACAGGAGTTCTCTTGACCCTGTTGAGGCCCCTG
Organism: Rhincodon typus; assembly: GCF_021869965.1. Classification (NCBI taxonomy): domain Eukaryota; kingdom Metazoa; phylum Chordata; class Chondrichthyes; order Orectolobiformes; family Rhincodontidae; genus Rhincodon; species Rhincodon typus. The sequence continues at coordinate 4,311,476 of NC_063375.1, forward strand.
GTTAGACTGCAGTCAGAGCTTTGCGGACAAACTTTTAGAAGAATGGCCACACGACAGGAGGGTTTAACTGATCAGGAGAGAGCGGACTGGGAGCTCCTTTCTCTCCAAAACAAGGAAAGCGTCGATGGCACCTCCTCGCGATTCCGGAGGGGATGAGTGCGAGCTGGGAAGCGCAGGAATCGAGCAAAGGCTCGTTTTTCCCATTCACCGTTACCTCCTTTATGGGGATGGTGTGAGAGTGGTTGGGAAGGTGTGGTTGGGGCAAGCTGGGCACACGGAAAAGCACGCAGGTCAGTAGGCAACACTAGGCAAGAGGAAGACAGGTACAGCCCTCCCTCCATAACTTGCCACCCCGCTCTCGGGAATCTCTCTTGGGCATACTTACCGGAAAAGTTCCAGATGACAGTGGACTTCCACCCGCGGAACCTGCAACTCTTGATCCTGCGAGCAGCCGCTGTTTGTACGTCGACGGCGTTCTTCATGATGACCGGGAGGTTGGCCTCGATCTCAGCTTTCCTGATGCATTCCTCAAAGAACTCTGCCGGGAGACAAAAGGACAGCGTTGAGAGGTGGGTAGGCCACCGCCCCACCCCTTCCTTAACACCCCCACACAGCTTATTATTCCAAAGTATCAGCTCCCTCCTGCCTTCTCCGCTGTTCCACACATTCATCCTGGAGCTTTAACGGAGTGGCGGCACTGCTGCCTCACAAGCGCCAGGAACCCAAGTTCGATTCCACCCTCGGGCGACTGTCTGCTTGGAGATTGCACGTTCTCCCTGTGTCTGCGTGGGTTTCCTCCCACCGTCCCAGGGATGAGCAGGCAAGGTGGATTAGCCATGCTAAATGTAGGGTCCTGGGTATTGGGTGGGGTCCTCTTTGGAAGGTCGGCGTGGAATTAAATGAGCTTCGAAGGCCCCGCATCCAAGAGCTATAATTCCACCCACAATATAGTTGAAGTTAATCAACATAATTGCAACCTTGCGTGCATGAATGACCTCTTTCTGCACTGTGTGGATTCCGACACAGCCATAACTTCATGTGGTTTTAGCACAAGGGCGGGCAGATTTAAAACTGAAACGAGGAGGAATGACTTCTCTCCAAGGGTCATAAATCTGTGGAATTCACTGGCCCAGAGGGAGGTCGTTGAATAAATTTAAGGAGGATTTTAAATCAGGAATGGGTTGAAGGGTTATGGAGAGAGGGAAGGAAAGTGGCGTTGGGGTCGAGATAAGATCAGCCATGATCCTATTAAATGATGCAGCGGGCTGGAGGGGCTGAATGGCCTGCTCCTGCTCCTGGTTCGAGGCCTTGGTGCTTCATGATGCTCAACCCTCCCCTGTTACAAAAAAAAGTTATCAAGTCCCATCATGTGAAATTTCCAACTGACCCCCCACGCCTATTCTAGTCTATTTGAGGCGAGAAACTTTCAGAAGTGCCCCTTGTCTGAGCGGGTCACGCTACCCCTTTTAGGCCGAGCTGTAGTATGAAAGCTTTGGCCCCTTTCCTTTGAATCCCACCCATGTGAGGATATAATTTCTCTCTTATCATCTTGGGCCACAAAAGTGCAAAGACCGCAGCAGAAGGGGATACCCAGCCCAAGGAAGTACACTGAAGGCCTCAAGTCAGGCTGCAGGCCTGTTGCTGCATCATTTATAAACTGGTCTTTGGAGGGTGCTTCCACATTCAGGTGCCTCTCCCTCGGGCATTGCTGCCCCATCCTGTGCTGCCTGCCCTCAGACTGTGCCCCCAACAAAAATCTCCTCCATTCCCCCACCAGTGCTCCTTAATCACAGGGGCTCCCATTCCCCAGGGGATTCCAGTGGTCAGCCCTGCTCTGACCCAGGCAGGCCCAGGATGAAGCCCGACATCAGTCGAAGGATTCCGCTTTAATCTGAGGAGCAAAGACATTCTCAAAGTTTGGCTGTTTGTTGGGCTGCCAGCACCAGTCCAAAGATGTGCAGACTGGTCATGGGAAAGTCACTACCCCAGAAAGCGGTGGACAGTGGGACATTGAGAAAATTTAAGAAGGATATAGACAGATTTTATATTGGTAATGCGTTGAAGGGCTATGGAGAGGGGGGAGGAAATTGGAGTTGAGGTCAAGATAAGATCAGCCATGATCCTATTAACTGATGGAATGGGCTTGAGGGGCTGAATGGTCCACTCCTACTCCTGGTTCTGTAGCGTCCAGGGATGTGCAGGCTGGGTGGTTTAGATACGGAAAATGTGGGGTTTAAGGGGTCTGGGTGGGATGATCTCTGAAGTGTCAGTGCAGATCTGATGGGCTGAATGGATTCTTTGCACACTGTGGGAATCTACGATTTTATGATCTGGAATAAGTGAAACAAGGACTGAGATGGGGAGAAATGTCTTCACTTAGAGAGTGGTTAGCCCGTGGAATTCTCTGCCACAGAGAGCAGTTGAGGCTAAAACGTTGAATATTTTCAAGAAGGAGTTAGACCTAGTTCTTGGGGTTACAGCGATCGAAGGGTATGGGGACAAAGCAGAAGCAGCAGACTGAGTTGGATGATCAGTTCGATGAATAGCAGAGCAGGCTAAAAGGCCTGAATAGCTTACTTCTGCTCCTATCTTCCATATTTCTGCGTAAAGCTTTTCCTTGCTCCTTTGCCAAACATCACAAAATATCATATCCGAGCAATGAAGCCGAGGCATAGAATCCCATTGGAATTAGAGATTGATTTATGACTGTCAAATATCACACAACGGAGAGAGGGCCCACTATCACATTCACTCCTGGACATTACATACACCCCAATCTTCTTAAAAGCATTATGAAAACACCCTATTTTTCAATTTATTCATGGGATGAGGGCATCCCTGACTAGACCAGCATTTATTACCCATCCGTAAATGCCCAGAGGCCATTAAGAGCCAACCACATCAGGTCTGGAGTCACACATAGGCCAGACCAGGTAAAGATGGCAGATTTCCTTCCTTAAAGGACATTAGTGAACCAGATGGGTTTTTTCTGACAATTGACAATGGATTCATGGTCATCAAAAGACTCTTAATTCCAGACTTTTATTGAATTCAAATTCCAACATCTGCCCTGGCAGGATTTGAACCCAGGTCCCCAGAACATTAGCCGATTTTCTGGGATAATTCCACTTTTATGGGTCTTCAATTGTAAATAACTTACAGTGGGGTGGGTGGGGAGGTGGGGACAGGGCATCCATACTTACAAATCCATTTGGAAAGGTGGTCCTTGGAAACTCAGAGACACTGGCCTTGTCCATGTGGTACATTTATGTAGCGCCGCTCTGATTCTGCTCAAGTCAGCACCGTGCTGTCTCCAAGCTCTCCTTCCTGCGCCCACAACTGACCTTACCTTTCAAAACAGACCACTCAACTCTGCCTAAAAACCGAGTCATTCTCACTGAGAACTATGCTCTAAGGAATTGCGGTCACCACTGGGATCACTCGCCTGATCTTTTCTGCGTTATGTTGTTGGCCATGTCGTCAGCTCCTGTCATAGCTCCTAGTTCAAGCTGCGGTCTCACGTCTCTTCCCCCAGTACTCCTTCTCCTGCTTTCCGAAGCAGCCAGCAATTGGGGTTCAGCAAACGAAGGGTTGCTTGGTGGGCCAGTACAGCCATGATGGGCCGAACGCCCTCCACGGTCACCATAACCACTCCGCGATTTTCAGCAGAGTGGGGAAGCTCCCTGATGCCTCTTTCCAAACACCCTGCAATGCCCTCAGCTCAGCTGCGCCATGAGGGACAGCTTTGCTCAGCAGGAGCCAGTTATTTGCACAGTAAGGAGTCAGCCTTCCTGCTCTGCCAAACCTCCCCCCAACACACCCCTCCCCCGCCCCAAGCTCAACATTAACCCCACCCTGATCCTGGGATGCAGTTATTGAGGTAACACCCCCTCAATAGCAGCTCATGGTAGCCTTCAGGGAACAGCACCCTGCCCCCTTATTAGCTCCTGGATATAAGCCATTACTGTTGAGTAGGGGCGAGCAGGAATGCCTGAGACCAGGTAGAACACGTAAACAGATGATTATTGTGGGTGTGCACTGGACTGGTATCTTGCTTTGGGGAATACATAACTTATGAACGGATCTCTCGTACATTATAGTTGATCTTTGTCTGCACCTTCTCTCCAGCTGTAACACGATATTCTGAATTCTGTTCCGTACTTATGTAAGGTACAATTTGTCTGGATAGCATACAAAACAATACCTTTTACTGCACCTTGGTACAGGTGACAATAATAAATCAAGTCAAATTCCAGCAGATCATCAACAATTCCAAAGAAAAAGGGTGGGAGTATTTGCCATTGCGATTGTGTGGTCTGTTCCCCTATCTCAATTACTCCCTGTTTTGAGCCTCTGTTAAACAGCCAGGAGTTAAAAACGTGACTGTTATTCCACTTCACACACCACAAACTCCAAGCCCACTGATTTGTTGTGTACTCTCACGCTTGAAGGATTAGAGACGGAAAGCAACAAACTTCGTGTCAGTTAGCCTTGCGTCTGTCATTGGCAAAATGCTAGAGCCCCATCATTAAGAAAGACACAACATAAATTGAGAAATGTTAACACAATCAAACAGTCAACACTCTGAAGCCTTTTCAGGAAGAATTTCACAGGTTTTATAAAAGGGAAATCATATTTAACAAGATTCCTAGCATTCTTTGAGAACGTATCATAGAATCCCTACAGTGTGGAAACTGGCCCTTCAGCACAACAACCCTCAGAACACCCCACCCAGACCCATTACCATTTCCCTGTAACCCATCTACACATCCCTGAACACTACAGGCAATTTAGCATGGCTAATCCACTTAGCCTGCACATCTTTGGACTGTGGGAGGAAACCAGAGCACCCAGAGGAAACCCACACAGACACAGGGAGAATGTGCAAACTCCACACAGACAGGCACCTGAAGGTGGAATTTAACCTGAGTCCCTGGTGCTGTGAGGCAGCAGTGCTAACCACTGAGCCACTGAGCCACCGTGCCCCCCTATAACAAGCAGAGTTGATAAGGGGGAGCTGGTCGATGTAGCAAACTTGGATTTCCAGAAACATTCAACAAGATGCCACCTAAAATGTTATTGCACAAGATAGGAGCTTGCATTATTGTGGGGGTGGTAATGTATTAGCATGGATTGAGGATTGGTTGATGCACAGAAGACTGATAATCAGGATTAATAGGTCTTTCTCAGGTTGGAAAGATATAACTAGTAGAGTGCCACAACGGTGAGTCTCAGGGCCTCAATTATTTCCCACAGCAAACTTTTTTATTATCTGGCATCTATAGGACCAGAAGTGTGCCAGTTGATCAAATATTCCAGATAATCAAGAGGTCCATATAATCAAAGTAAAAACACATGCGAAGTAATAGAAACATAATGCAGTGGATATACACATCACTATTATACTTTATTTACAGCATCAATCACTTAAATAATAATGCAACTCTGTCTTAAATAAAACTTACCAGCAAAGAGCCTTCTTAATCACATCCTCAACTGACTACTCATACATCGTGGAGATTGCAGTATTTGAGGTGAACTTGACTCGAAATTGAATCAACTGTTGATATTTCACGTGGCTATTTGATTAAACAACAAGTCCATTTACATTGAGGTAAATACATTTTAAAAAACTACAATAATTGGGCAGAATAGTACAGTAAACCCTTGGTATTTGAAGAGCATAATTTTTGCTGGTTTATCAAGAGTGCCGGTTAAAACAAAGTTTGCTGTGTTTATAGTAATGACTTGGAGGAAGGAGCAGAACATAACAAATTCAAATTTACTGATGATACAAAAATAGGTGGGAGGGCATGTTGTGATGAGGGCATAAGGAATCTGTAAGGGGATATAAACAGGGTGAGTAGGTGGACAAGGACATGGAAGATGGAGTTTAAAGTAGGAAAGCATAGTGTCATGCACTTTGGTCACAGGTATCAAATGGCAGACTATTATTTACAGGCAGAGGCTCCAAGAAAGTGTAGCGCAGAGGGATCTGGGTGTTCTTGTGCAGAAAACATAAAATTTTAGCATGGAGATACAGCAAGGAATTAAGAAGGCAAATGGAATTTGACAGTTATTGCTAAAGTGGTTGGAGTTTAAAAACTGGGAAGTCCTATTACAACTGTGTTGAGTGCTCGTGAGGCTGCACCTGGAATACTGTGTAGTTTTAATCCCTGTATTTAAGAAAGGATGTACTGCAATTGGAGGTGGTTCAAAAGAGATTCACGAGGCTCATTCCTGGGTTGAAGGAGTTGACTTAACTTTATTTATTCGAGTTTAGGAGAATGAGGGGTATCTTTTAAAAACATCCACAATTCCGAGGAGACTTGAAAGAGTGGATGAAAAGAAGATGTTTCTACTTGTGAGAGAATCTTGAAATTAAATACCATGGGCAGCACGGGTGGCTTGGTGATTTGCACTGCTGCCTCACAGCACCAGAGACCTGATTTGATTCCAGCCTTGGGCAACTGCCTGTTTTCACATTCTCCCTGTGTCTGCGTGGGTTTCCTCTGGGTGCTCCGGTTTCCTCCCACAGTCAAAAAGATGCGCAGGCTAAGTGGATTGGTCATGCTAAATTGCCTGTAGTGTCCAGGGATATGTCGGCGAATGGATTAGCCAAGAGAAATGCAGGCATACAGGGATAGAGTAGGGGGTTGGATTGGGTGAGGTGCTCTTTAGAGGGTCAGTGTGGGCCAAATGGCCCGCTCCCACAGTGTAGGGATTCTATGATTCTAAAGGACACGGTTAGAGAATAGAGACACATTCATTTAAACTGAGATGGGAGGAAATTTGTTCTCCAAGAGGATGGCAAATATCTGGAAATCTCTATCCCAAAGAGTTGTGGATGCCAGTCAAAGTGTTTAAAGCGGGGGAGGGGCGTGGGTAGATTTTGGAAATATCGGGGAGGTGAGGGCTATGAGGAGCTGGTTGTAAAGAGGCGAGCGTCTGGAGCAGGTCAGCCATTGAATGGTGGGGCCATTGGCCAATTGAGGGCCTGAATGACCTCCTCCTGTTCCGATTTCTTATGTCATTCTGTCAGCCAGCTCAGCAGCTTCAAATGAACCAAATGTTCATTGGTTTGACTCTGTTGGCAGTTTGTTAACCTCCAGGTTATACGGTTCTCATTGAGCGAAGGCAAGCTTTCCCAAGCTGTCGGTGGTCTTCTCTCTGTCTCTTTTGTAGCCCTTGGCCTGTTGAGAGAGTTGGGTTCCATACAACCAAACATGCCCTGGGTTCAGCAGCAAAGAGTCTTCTCGATGAGCCTGCACTCCACCCGTGGTAACACCACGTATTGGCCTTAAAAGGACAATGTGTGGGAATGCAAGTGCATGTCAGGATATTGGGAGTGGAGAGGTGTGTTTCGGGGAAAACATAATTGAAGGGGAGTAAAGTGGAGCGATATGGAATGCCGAGACTGTCTGAATGATCTTCTTCTGAAAATAAAAGACCGAATACCAGATACTCCATAAACATATTCGCAACCACTCCCCTGCTGGCCTCACACCATTCACCATATGTTTTACATTGACCTGTACTGACCCCAGCCTCAATTCTTGAAACTATTGCCCTTGTTTTTAACAGTCAACCATGGGCTCATCCACTTTTCATTTTGCGAACTGCCTCCAACCCTATATACTCACAGACACGGTGGTCCTCCAATCCTGGCATCTGTCCAGTCACCCATTCCCCTTCATCCCACCATTGGTGGCCGTGTTTTCAAGTGCCTGAGTTTGAAAAGACTCAAATTCCCTCCCTTAACCTCTCTGTCTCTCCCTTTCTCCTTCTTTAAGGTGCTCCCTTAAGACTTACCTCTGACTTAGTGCTCGGTCACCAGTCCTAATATTTCCTGGCCAACATTTACATCCACTCCAACAGATCACCTGCTTGTCCATCGCATCACTGCCATGGGATCTTACTGTTTATGAGTTGCTGCCATGTTCCCAATGACTGTGATTCATCGAGAAGCAACAAAGTCACAAACGGTGCGAGGCAAATGCAAATCCTTTCTTGACGTGGCTCGCTGCGAACTTTCTTGGATAAATTTTGACCAGGAGACTGGAGAATACCAACCTGCTCTTCTTCCAATGGCCATGGCATCTCTGGCGTCCATTGGGTGAGATGAGACAGGACCTCGGTGTGATGTCCCATACAAAATAAGAAGGCAGCTCCAACAGTGCAGCACTTCCTCAGTGCCGTGCGGGAGCGCCAGTCTAATTCTTCACCCAGTAACTGCCCCTCAGCTGACAGTCATCTTTCGGCACTAGCCACCACCATCACTTACTTCTCAACTCGCCCACTTCTCCTTTCGTTCGCTCGTTTTTCTCCACCGTACGTTCAGCCGAGCTCAGGCCCTGCTCCAGCCTCTGCAAAGCTTCCTCCGCCTCTTGCAGTCTACGTTCCAGCTCTGCACGGGATTTAATCTCCTCCTCGCAGAGAGGAGAAAGGAAGAAAAGGTCAACTTTCGTAAGAAAGAGCTGGTGACATCTGGGGCCCAAAACAATCCATCTTTCTGTCACTTTGTCCGTGTCTGACTCCTCCTCAGTTGATCCTCTTAGTTTTGACTCACCTGTCACTCAGCACTACACTGGCAAACCCATGTTACAGTTATCAGCAAGAAAATCCCAACGCCAAACTCTGGGCAATTTCCTCAATACTGCCTGCTTCTCAGGCACAACACTCCTCCACGAGTGAGCTGCTACTTTCCACTCTGCTGACTTGTTTCCTTTCCACCGTGCTCCCTGTATCCCGACAGATTTGCATTTTACTGATCCCACACAGTGAAAGCCCTCTCATTGCTCCCCTCTCCCTCTGAAACTTGGCTGCCTGCTGTTAGCACGGCTAAAATTGCACAGATATTCCTCGAGTTGCTCAAGGATTGGGTGTGGCTTTTTCCAGGTTGTGTGACCGCAGGCTACTCGGCTGCATGGGGCATCATGGCACATAGAATCATACTGTATTCACACGGTCCGGAAGTACAGATCACAACCAGGCATAGCCTGAACAAATGTGTAATCTCGGGGATTCTGATGTAGTGTGTGAGTTCAGCACAAAGGGAAGAGATGTTTACCCCCCACCCCCAACTTTTTTGTTGACTCATAGTTTGTAAAGTTTTTTTTTAACAGGATAAATTGAACCTGAGGATCGGGAACCCAGCACAAAGCATAGGAAAACCAGATTGCGGAGACACTCACCAGGAATCGGAATATCACAGTGGAGCCTGTGTGGGAGGAGCTTGTGCTGAGCAGCGAGCAATAAAAGTAAAACTGGAATTTCATTCTGCACAGGGGTAAGCAGCCGGGGATGCAGTGAGGTGATTGGCTGTTTAGGAACCAGCTTCAGGGAATGAGAAAGTAGTACAGAGTGGGAAACAGAGTGCACTTTTGTGGTTTGTAGTTTGTCACGAAGACAGACAGTGTGAGAATTCTGATTTGGTGAGTATTCGGTCAGGTTGAATAAATTGCTCCGAGTTTTATCATTTGTAGTTGTTAATGCTCACAATGGCAGGAGAGCTTGGCCCCGTGGAATGCTCCTCCTGCAATAAGTGGGGAATCAGGGACACTTCCAGTCTCCATGATGACTATACGTACGCAGGAAGTACGTTCAGCCGCAGCTCCTGATTTGCCGCATGGAGTGCCTGCAGCTGTGATGGAGCTCACTACGGAACATCCCTGAAGCTGAGAACGTCATGGAAAAGCATATTTAGCGAGCTGGTCATGCCACCAGTAAGGACAACACAGACAGAGAAGAGTTAGGTGACCACCAGGAAGACTAGTAAGTGTGGGCAGGCAGCTCAGGAGTCGACTGTGACCATCTCCTTCTCAAAAAACAGACCAAGTTGGGGGGTAGGCATTGGTGTCTCAGGGGGAAGCAGCAACAGCTGGGTTTGTGGCACCAGGATTGGTTCGACTACCCAGCAGGGGAGGACAAAGACTGTGAGAGCTTCAGTGACAGGGGACTCAATTGCAAGGGGAGCTGACAGGGGGCTCTGTGGTGGCAAATGAGACTCTCAAATGCCATGTTGCCTCCCTTGACTGGCACTACATCCACAAGCATTCACTCCCTCCACCACCGACGCTCAGTAGAAACCGTGTATACGAGATGCACTGCAGAAATTTGCCAAAGATCTCAGACAGCAACTTTCAAACCCACGACCACTTCCATCCAAAAGGACAAGTGCAGCAGATACATGGGAATACCACCGCCTGCAAGATCCCCCTCCAAACTACTCACCATCCTGACTTGGAAATATATCACCATCCCTTCACTGTTGCTGGGTCAAAATCCTGGAATTCCCTCCCTGCTGGAATTGTGGGCCAATCCGCAGAAGGTGGACTGCTGCAGTTCGAAAAGGCAGCTCACCACCACCTTCCCAAAGGCAACTCGGGACGGGCAAGAAATGCTGGGCCCTACCAGTGATGCCCACATCCCACAAAATGTATAAATACATAAAAAATTACTGTCAAGCCATTCCTGAGTGCAGGAATAGGAGGTCGATCACATGAAGGCGTGGCTAAAGGGACGGTGTAGGAAGGAGAGCTTTAGCCTTTAGGTTTGTTGGAACACTTTCTGGGAGTAGGTGGGACCTGTACAAGCTGGACAGATTGTTCCTAAACTGAAGTGGGTCCAGTATCCTTGATGGGAGGTTTGCATGGGTAAGTTTTAAACTGATCTGTCAGGGGAATGGAGCACAGAACAGACGTAAAGTCAGGAGCAATGTTGAATCCGATATAAAAGGAATACTAGGATAGTCCAGTTGATGAAGAAGGGTAAGGCACATGGAAGGTCCAGAAAGATAAACTGTATGTATTTTAATGCAAGGAGCCTGATTGGTAAGGTGGATGAACTTACAATTGATCAGCACGTGGGAATATGATGTTGTTGCAATCACTGAGACATGGTTGAAGGAAGGACAGAACTGGCAGCTCAACAATCCTGAGTATATAAGTTTCAGGGATGACGGGTGGATGTAAGAGAGGTGGGGAACGTTGCATTATTGATAAAGGAAACCATCACTGCACAAATGAAGGAGAATGTCTCAGAAGGATCTTCAAATGAGGCCATCTGGGTAGAGTTTAGGGGCAATCACCTTGCTGGAATTATACTACAGGCCTCCCAACAGGCAGAAGGAGATAGACAGGATCACAGAATCCCTAAAGTGTGGAAATAGGCCATTTGGCCCAACAAGTCTGTGCCACTCCTCTGAAGAGCATCCTACACAGACCAACCCCCCTACCCTTTACCAATAACCCTGCATTTCCCATGGCAAACACACCTAATTTATACATCCCTAACACTATTGGGCAATTTAGTACGGTCAATCCACCTAACCTGCACGTCTTTGGCCTATAGGAGGAAACCTGAGAACTAGAGGAAACCCACACAGACATGGGAAGAATGTACAAGCTCCACACAGACAGTCACCCGAGGCTGGAATTGAACCGGGGTCCCGAGCACTGTGAGGTAGCAGTGCTAACCACTGAGCCACCCTGCTGCCCCTTACAAGTTTGTAAGGGGCAGATATGTAGGCAACAGATAGGTGTCAGAGGAATAGGATTTCAGTATCAGGGATTTTGCTAACATCAACTGGGATTGCCTCAGTGTGAAAGGATTGGACAGGATGGAATTTTTAAACTTCATCCAGGAAAGCTTTTTGTGCCAGTACGGAGACAGTCCTACTAGAGATAGAGCAGTGTTAGACCCAATCCTAGGGAATCAAGAGTTTGAACTATCAGTGGACAAACATTCTGGGGATAGTGACCATAGTCTGTAAATTTGTCTAAATTGGAGGGAGGCGAACTTCAATATCATTAGACAGGATCTGACAAACATGGACTGGGAGCAGTTACTTGCAGGTAAGTCTAAATCTAGAAAGTGGGAGTTTTGAAAAAGTAGTAATATAGTGAGGGCCAAGCATGATCCTCTAAGATTGAAAGGCAAGGACAGCAAGCCCAGGGATAACGAGAATTCGGTGATGAAAAAGGAAGAAAGCGTACATCAGGTCAGAGCATTAAAAACATGGGAGCCTCCTCAAAAGTATAGTGTTTGTAGAGGGGGCTCAAAAAATGGAATTCAGAGAGCAAAGAGTGTTGACAAAATCTTTGGCAGATGGAATTTAGGAAAGCCCCAAAGCATTTTAACATCAAGAGGGTGACCAGGGAATGAACGGAACCTATTGGAGACCAAAGGAGCAACCTTTATGTGGACCCAGAGGATTTGGTTGAGGTCTTCAATGAATGTTTCTCTTATGTATTCACAGAGGTGAAAGACATTGTAGCCGGAGATTTCAGTGAGGTTCTAGAACATATTAAAGATTAATATTAGATATCAGACATTAGATGTCATATGGGTTGTTGTTTGTTATTGGAGATTATTGTGGCCAGAGAGGATCTGAAAATTACTGCTAGGGCCCGTGATACACCCTGCCTTGCCTCCTTCAACAGCCTGGGACAGATCTCATCTGGGATTGCAGATTTATCCACTTTTAAGGCTGCTAAGACCATCTCTCTCTCTCTGTTAATTTCTCCGAATATTTCACAGTCCTCCATCCTGACGTCTACAACTGCATCATCCTTGTCTATTTGGAAGTATTCATTGAAGATTATACCAATGTTTTCTGTGTCCATGACATATTACCTCTGCAGTCTCAAATGGGTCCTATCTTTCCCTATTAGTCTCTTGCTTTTTACGTATTTAAAAAACACCTTTGGGTTTCCACCATTCTTCCCCCTCCAATGCTTTCTCATGCATCTTAAATTTCCTAATTTCATTTTTAAGTCCTTGCCTGCAATTTTAATTTTTTCCTGCCTTTTTTGTACTCCTCCAGGAACCTAGTCATACTGAAACATCTGTATCTGCACTAAGCCTCTCTTTTTTCTCTAAGCTTAACCTTTCTCCCTTGGTATCCAGCATTCTCCGGTCTTGGTCTCAACCTTTGTTGTTATGGGAATATACTCACGCTGAACTCTTTGCTATTTTCTCCTTAGGGAATGCCTCCTGCTACTCGAGACAGTTTTATCTGCTAATACTGACACTTAGGCCAAACTGTATCTTAACGGAGTAAAATTAACCATTCCTCAGTTTGGAATTTTTATTCCTGGCCCATTCTTTTCCCTGTCCGTAACCACCCTAAATCTAACTGAGTTATGGTCAGTATCTCAAATGCTGTTCTCCTGATAGACAATAAGAACTGCCGATGCTGCAGTCAGAGATAACACAATGCGGAGCTGGAGGAACACAGCAGGCCAGGCAGCATCAGAGGAGCAGGAAAGCTGACATTTCGGGTCGGTACCCTTCTTCAGAAATGGGGGATGCGGAAGGGAGATCTGAAATAAATAAATAGAGGACAGGTGGGGCTGACGAATGTAGCAGGGATGGTGATAGGTGAGTGCAGGTAGGCAGTGGTGGGGATTGGTCAGTGAAGTGGGAGGAGTGGAGGATAGGTGGGAGAGAAGATGGACAGGTTGTGTCAGGTCAAGGAGGTGGGGATGAGAGGAAGGGCTTGATATGGGATGAGGCCAGGCGTGGGGTGATTTTAAAGCTGGTGAATTCCATGTTTAGGCCATTGTGCTGTAGGTTCCCGAGGCGGAATATGAGGTGCTGCTTCTCCAGCTTGTGGGTAGTGTCATTGTGACACTCACCTCTGCTTACCTTGACGCTGTTTGCTCCCCCCTCGTCCAGGAACTCTCCACTTACATCCGGGACACCACCCACGCCCTCCACCTCCTCCAAGACTTCCAATTCCCTGGCCCCCAACACCTCATCTTCACTATGGACGTCCAATCTCTGTTTACTTGCATTCCCCATGCAGATGGCCTAAAAGCCCTCCACGTTTTCATCTCCCGCAGGGTCAACCAGTCCCCCTCCACCGACATCCTTATTCGCTTAACTGAACTCATCCTTACCCTTAACAACTTCTCCATCAACTCCTCCCACTTGCTACAGACTAAGGGGGTGGCCTGGCGCTCTGTTCACATATCACCCCACTAACCTCCGTATCCAATGTATCATCCTCCGCCACTTCCACCACCTGCAATCTAACCCCAATACGAAGGATGTATTTCCCTCCCCACCCCTATCTGCCTTCTGCAGGGACCACTCTCTCCACGACTCCTTTGTCCGCTCCACACTCCCCACTAGCCCCACCACCCCTGGCACCTTTCCCTGCAACCGCAGGAAGTGCTACAACTGCCCCTACACCTGCCCCCTCACCTCCATTCAAGGCACCAAAAAAACCTTCCACATCAGACAAAGGTTCACCTGCACATCTGCCAACGCGGTCTATTGTATCCACTGCTCACGATGTGGCGTCCTCTACATCGGTGAGACCAAGCGGAGGCTCGGAGACCATTTCGTAGAGCACCTGCGCTCTGTTTGCAACAAACAACAACACCTTCCAGTCGCAAACCATTTTAACTCCCCTCCCACTCCCTGGACGACATGTCCATCCTGGGCCTCCTCCAGTGTCACAATGACACCACCTGTAAACTGGAGGAGCAGCACATCATATTCTGCCTTGGGAGCCTCCAGCCCAACGGCCTAAACATGGAAATCTCCAGTTTTTAAATCTCTCCCCACCCCCGGCCTCATCCCATGTCCAAACCTCCCTCTCATCCCGATCTCCTTGACCTGACACAACCCGTCCATCTTCTTCCCCACCTATCTGCCACTCCCACCCTACTGACCAATCCCCACCACTCCCTAGCTGCACTCACCTATCACCATCCCACCTACGTTCCCCAGCCCCACCCCTCCTCTCTCTATTTCTTTCCCAGCTCCCTTCCCCCATTGCTGAAGAAGGATCCCAACCTGAAACGTCAACTTTCCTGCTCCTCTGATGTTGCCTGGCCTGCTGTGTTCCTCCAGCTCCATGCTGTGTTGTCTCTGTTCTACTGATAATGCCTTTCAACTGTTGAGCTCAATTCCAAATATTGGGTTAAGAACTGCTCCCTCCCTTTCTGGGCTTTTTCCATGGACTGGGTGAAAAAATTCTCCTGAATGAGATTGAAGAATTTTGCTCCCTCCATACTTTGCTTGCACAAACTATCTCAGTTAGTGTTTGGAGAGTAAAATATCCCATCTGCTTACTCCCATATTACTCTTGCATTCTCTGAAAGCTGATTAATTATTTGATTCTCTCTCTCACTTGCTCTGTCTCTCTCGCTCTCGCTCTCTCTTTCTCACACTCTCTCTCTCTCTCGCTTTCACCCTGTCTTGTTCTCACCCTTTTTCGCTCTCTCTCCCCCTGACTGTTTGAGGGCCTACAGTGTCAGCTGCAGTGATGTGTTCAACCCGTTTGTATTTTTACTACTTACCATATGATCTCATTGGACGATCTTTCAAAGATATCAACCCTCCTCACCTCTACAGTCGACTCCTTGATCAATATTGCAACCATCCAGCAGCTCCCTACTCTTCACTCACTACCTTGTCTGGATTCCCGAAGTAATGTTGATCCATCAAGGATGCCCATCTTCCAAGTCTTGGTTATAGCTAGGATATGATACTCGCACATGCCTATCTGTGTCTTCGGGTCACTTATCTCATTCCTTATGCCTCTTGCATCAAAATGTATTTCGCCTTGCTAAACTCACTTCTTTCTTATCTAGCCTATGTTTCCTCTGCATTCCAGACTCTCCCTCCTAATTCCATCTCTGCTTCTCTCCCCTCTGATCTACTTGTCAGAAACCCATCTCTCCACCAATCTACTTTAAATCTGCCCTAACAATATTAGCAAACCTTCTCACAAGGATGTTGGTCCTGTTCCTATTCAGACTACATCTCATTACTATTCTAAAGTGTACAGGTCTCACTGTTCCCAGAACTGGATTGATGTCAACACCTGACTTCAATTCTCACACCGGCTGAGGTTATCATGAAGCAGTGTCCTTCACAACCTCTCCCTTCCACTAGTTGTCTCTCTTTCTGCCTAATGAAAGAGCAGCTCTGTGCTCTGAAAGAACTGTGATGAATTTACCTTCAAAAATGCAGCTCACCACCCTGCTTAAGGACAACTAGGATTGGGCCATAAATACTGGCCAGCCAGCGATGCCCACGTCCCAGGAATCAGTAAAAAATTAGTATTATTATTATTTCAACTTGTACAGGACTCACCACTCCCAGAAAAGGTCCCAGTGCCTATGGATTTTAAAGTGTTTCCCTTTGCACCGTCCCTCCAGCTGACAAATTCATCTTCTGTGTCTTTTTGTATCTAAAATCATCTATACTCCTGTGTGGCGCTGGGAATAATTTTGAGTTCAGGCTTAATTTTTACTTTCCCAGCTAACTTCCTAAGGTCTGCTTTCAGGACCTTGTTTCTCCTTCTTCCTATGTCCTTGGTCCCAATATAGACCACAACCTCTGGGTGTTGACCTTCCTCCTACAGAATGTCCAACAGTCATTCTGTCGCATCCTTGATTGTTGCACCCCAGAGGCAAGATATCATCCTGGAGTCACTTCTCCAGTCGCTGGAGCCCTGTTTGCTACTCTTATTGACAGCTACCATTGGCCTTCCACATTTTCTCCTCCCATTACCATCTCCCCAGCAGCTCAGCCATGCACAGTGCCATGTCCGTGGCTCTGGCTGACTGATTGGGCGGATCGGACACTCTCACGGTTTTCCAAGGCTGCTGCTGATTTGTGAGCAGGATGCACTTAGAGTGGGATTTCCTCACTGCCTGCAAGGTCTGTTTGGTGGTTACCCATTTATTCACTGCTGCACTTCCTTAAACGACACAGTGACCATGTCCAAAAACTTGTGTCCACGAAACTCTCAGCCTTGTAATTGCACTGTAGTGCCTCCTAGGTGCCAAAACCTGGAGCACAAGTTGCTTCTCCAGCTGGAGGCACCTTCTATCCATGGTCATTGAGATCACCAGGAGGGTCTAGGACATCCGAGACAGACAAAAGGAGACAGACTTGGGCTCCTATCACAGCCTGTGGTAATGCTGGTCATCGTCATGTAATCACTGAATAATTCCAGTAAATGATAAACTTCGTCACTTTCATTCAACAAGATTCGTCTAGTTAGACCAGAAAGGTGGCTCCATGCATTAAACCACAGGAGGATACTGCACAAAAAGCTCCTCCTAGAATCAAGATTCATTGCAGAGAACTGAACACTTTGAAAAACCAAACTAAACTGAGGCTACAGACTCCAGGGAGAGAAAGGAAGACTTGCATTTACACAGTGTCCTCAGGATATCCACAGTGCTTTCCAGTTCATGAGGAATTTGCAGTTAGGTAGCAACCAACTTGCACACAGCACGTTCCTGGTAACCGTGACATGATAATCACTGAATGATCTGTTTTCATGAAAACTGCTTGAGGGGTAAGCATTGTCAGGGCACTGGGGACAACGTACCCAATTAAGACAGTGACACAGGATTTCTCACATTCTCCTGAGAGAGGAGACGAGCCTCAGTTATTCCTCTTATCTGAGCGGGGTGCCGCACCTTTGGCCTCTGGATCCCGTACTCGGATCTCGAGTGGGATCGCCTTTCAGTTCAGAAGTGACGCAGCTAACTATCGAGTCATGGGTGAGAACGAAGCCTGTCGTAACATTCAACCGAGGATTGGAGAATTGGCCAACTGCTCGGTCCCCATGACTGAAATGGCAGGTGGAATTTAATTTAGAGAAATGTGAGGTGTTGCATTTTGGTAAGACAGACCAGGGCAGGTCTTACACAGTTAATGGTAGGGCCCTGGGGAGTGATGATGAACAGAGAGACCAAGGGGTGAAAGTACATAGGTCCTTGAAAGTGGTGTCAAAGAAAAGGTGGTGAGAAAGGCACTTGGCATGTTTGCCTTCATTGGTCACAGCAGTGAGTACAGGAGTTGTGACATCATGTTCCGTCTGCACATTACATTTGTTAAAGCCACATTTGGAGTACTGTGTACAATTGTGGTCACCTGCTATTGGAAGGATATTATTATACTGGAAAGAGTGCAAGAAAAGATTTACAAGGACATTACCGAGACTGGAGGGTTTGAGTTATAAGGAGAGCCTCTCGGCTGGGACCTTTCTCCTTGCAGCTTAAGAGATTGAGGGTCAGCCTTGTAGAGTTTTATGCAATCATGAGAGGCTTGGATAAGGTGAATAGCAAATGCCTTTTCCCCAGGGTAGGGGAGTCCAAAACTAGAGGGCACAGGTTAAATTTGAAAGGAGGAAGATTTAAAAGGGACCCGAGGGTCAACTTTTTCACACAGAGGGTGGTGCGTGTATGGATCGAGCCACCAGGGGAAGTGGTGGAGTCTGGTACAATCACGACATTTAAAAGACATTTGGACTGGTACATGGAAAGGACAGGTTTAGAGAGACATGGGCCAAACGAGGGTAAATGGGCCCCAGTTCAGTTCAGGAAACCTGCTGGGCACGGACTAGTTATTCCAAAGGGTGTGTTTCCATCCTGCACAACTCTGTGGATGCAAGGCAGCTTGGGCAAAGGTGGTCTTTTCACAATGTATGAAATAGGGGCAGAAATAGGCCATTCGGCCCCTCGAGACTGCTGAACGGTCCATTAAGATTGCAGCTGATTTCGGAGGGAGGGGATGCGATCCCCTGGATTGGTGAGACCAACGGTAGACTGGGTGGTCCTCCAATAGTTTGCCATTCCAATACAGCATCCTATTCCAAAACTAACCTCTCTGCCCCCTGGTGCTCCAGTGAAACCAGCATGGCTCTCACTGCCCCCACCCCGGCAACTATCCCCCTCTCCCTCCAAACCCAGAGGACACGCTGACTAATCCATCCTGCAATGTGTTCTCACCTTCAGCTCACTTTCTGCCTTCTGTTTCTCTGCTGTCAGCTCCGAGAACGAGACCTGGAGGTCCTCGGACGAGGTGGAATAAAACTCACATTCCTCCTGCAGGGCACAGGCTTTTCATTCTCCTGCCTACAGGGGAGAGAAAGGCAACAACGTGCATTGATATCGCGCCTTAATATCTCATCTTACGGCGTGCCGAAACACTTTCTTTGTCTATATTCATTCACAGGCTGGCGAGGCAGCAGTTATTGCCCATCCCTAATTGCCCAGTGGGCAGTTAAGGCTCAACCACATTGCAGTGGGTCTGGAGTCACACGTAGGCCAGATCAGGTAAGGATGGCAGTTTCCTTCCCTAAAGTGAACCAGATGGGTTTTTCCTGACAATTGACAATGGGTTCGTGGTCATCATTAGATACTTAATTCCAGATATTTATTGAATTAAAATTCAACCATCTGCCGTGGCAGGATTCAAACGCTGGTCCACAGAACATTATCTGGATCTCTGGATTGACAGTCCATCGATGATACCACTCGGCCATCACCTCCCCAACCAATGGAGTCCTTTTGCTGTCTACTTATTAGGTTGGAAGGGAGACAACAAACCGAGGGTAATTTCCAGATTTGGAGTTACTACTGAGTGCGACAAATTCTATCCCTAAGCGCAGGGCCTAGTCAGAGCAGCAACAATGATGGGGTGCATTTGTATAGCGTCCTTAACACCTCCCCCCACTTCCCAGAAGATCCATAGGAGAAGAACATGTAACCCAGACTGATGAGGCGGTCTGAGGTCCACAAGCTGTTGGTCAAAGGTTTAAGGAGTGCCTTAAAGGAGGAAAAGTGGCAGGGAGTGATGCCGAGGGTGGCTGAAAGGTTGGGAAATTCCTGGATGCACTGTATAAAGTAGGGGGAAGGGGAGCTTTGAAAACTTTGAAAAGCCAAGCCTGTCAGCAACCCCCTTTCCTCACCTCTCCTCTGCCAGCTGTTTCTCGTGTTGCAGTTTCTTCATGTCCTCCTCGATCTCCTGGAGGATGGCCCTTAAAGTTCCGTTGGATTGGCAGAGCTGCTGGTTCTTGCTGCTCAGCTCCTGAGCCTGGTGCTCGCTGTCCTTCAGCCTGTCCAAGGTCCTCTGCTTCTCCTGAGACAGCGCCTGGGCAAGGGAAGAAACCAGCAGAGTCGGTGAATCGAGGAAGCCATCCCCCCTGCACCCGTCCCCCGGCGATGATACCCACGCCCCAAGGCTATTACACCCTGCTCTGACACTCCAGGTCGGGAAACCCCATTTCAAAGCCTCACCTCCAAGTTGTTCTGCAGGGACTCAGAGAGATGGTGAAGATGCTTCTTCTCTTCTTCCACCGCCGCCAGCGAGTTGACCGTCACCTCCAGCTCCCTAAAACGGGCAACGACAAAGTCAGCGCCACTCCCTCTCACATGCAAGTCTGCCAACCCAGGCTGCCCTCACGTTGCGTCGCTCTGCAAGCTCACCCTCAGCAAGCCCGAAAGCTTCAATAAATTCAGTGCACGGTTCTATCCTCCAACTCAGTCATTGTTGTAAGTGGGCAGAGCACTGACATCCTTACTCAGGGAAGGATATCAATGTTGTGGAGGCGAACCAGAGGAGGTTTATTAGATTAATACCGGGAACAAGTGAAAGTTTGGACATAATGGGCTCGTTTCCACGAGAAGACAGAGGGTGACCTTTCGTTATGAAGAGAGATTGGATAGACTACGCTTGTGTCCCTTAGAGAAAAGGGCATTGAGAGGAGATATGATAAAGGTGTATAAAATTGTGAGGGTCATGGATAGGGTGGACAGTGTAGTGATTCAAATCTCAGGCAGCCTCACAGAATACGAGTTCCCTGATGGGGGCTCTTTATCGAGTTCAATCCAAGAGCCCTGGCTGATATAAAATGATGGCTGTCAGAGATACACTCTGAGAGCTGACGTTGAAACGGGGCAGGACTAAAGTCAGGGACTAAAGTCATGTGTAAATAACGGGTGACTTGGTGATGGATACTGGCCTCTGCGGAGTGATTTCAAACAGGAAGAGACAGGAGGGATGAATTACCAGGGGACATAGATTTCAGGTAAGGGGCAGAAGGTTTAGAGGGGACGGGGGAAGACCTTTTCACCCAGAGGGTGGTGGGCATTGGAACTTACTGCGTGTAAGGATGGTAGAGACAGAAACCCTCACAACATTGAAGAAGTACTTAGATGTGCATTTGTGACTCAAGGCATTCAACGTTATGGGTGAAGTGTTGAAAATGGGATAAGGATAGAACGTCAACTGTAATACCTCAGTACTGAACCTATTACAATGAGGCACCGCCTCAGTATGGAGTGTCTGAAAATGATGCAATCGTTCAGTACAGACCCTGTGACAATGAAGCCCTCCCTCATTCTGACCGTCTCGCAGTGCTGCAGTACCTCATTACTGATTTTGCAATCATGTGGCTCTTTCACAATTCTAACCCTGCTTTAATAAGGCACTGCCTCAGTTTTGACTTTGTGACAATAAAACAGTCCCACAATTCTGACACTCTGACAGTGATTCAATACCTCAGTACTGACCCTCTGACAATGAGTCAGTGCCTCAGAATTGTCCCACTGACAATAAGGGAGACCCTCATATTCACCCACTGCTTCTGAGGCCCTACCTCCGCACTGACCTTACAGTGCAAAACTACTTCATTAGTTGCCCTTGAAATGTGAGCGACTCCCTTAATTCTGTCCCCCTTAAATGGCAGCACTCCCTCAGCACTGACCCTTTGACAATAATGCACTCCCATATTTCTGTCCCTGTGACAATGGGGCACTCCCTGAGCCCTGACGCTCAGGACTGATATTCTGGCAATGAGGTGCTGCCTCATTGTTAACCCCATGCTGGAACTGCAATACCTCACAACTGACCTGATAATCGTTTAGCACCCTCTCAGTTCTGACCCCACTACAATGAGGCACTGGCTCAGTATTGACCGCCTCTGACAAATGCACTCCATCAGAACTAAACCTCTGACAAAGATGGACTGCCTCAGGACAACCCTGTGACAATGAGTCAATCCCTGAGCACTGAATCTCTGATCATGTGGCTCTGTCTCAGTTCTGTCACCATTACATTGAGACTCACCCTCAGTAACAATGAGGCACTCCCTCAAGACTGACCATACAGCATTGAGTCACTGCCTCAGCACTGACCACTTGACAATGAGGCACTGGTTAAGAATTGACCTGCTCACAGAGCTGCAATACCTCAGTGCTGACCCTCTAATCAAGGGAAACTCCCTGAATTCTGACACCTGCATAATGAGGAACTGCATCAGCATTCACCCGCTGACAATAATGCACTCCCTCAGTGCTGACCCACTCACAGTTCTGCAATAGCTGAGCACTGCTTCAATATATCATTGCTGATCCTATGATAATGAGGCACTCGGTCAGTACTGAGCCTCTGATAGTGCTGCAAAAGCTCAGTCCTGACTATTTAAATGTGTGCAAACCCTCAATTCTGACACTATTACACTGAGGCACGGCCTCAGAATGGACCATCTGACAATGAGTCACTCCATCAGTATGGACTGTTTGACAATGAGGCACTAACACAGTACTTACCCTCTGATAGATCTGCATTACCTCAGTAGTGTCCCTCTAAAACTGGAGCAAACCCTCAATTCTGACACCATTATATTGAGGCTCTACTTCGGACAGACCCTCTAAAAACAGGCACTTCCTCTGTATTAATTCTCTATATTTCACAGAAGATCAGCACTGTGAGAGGGTCAGTACTGAGGTATTGAAGTTCTCTCAGAGGGTTAGCAATGAGTGAGGGCAAAATTGAAGAAGTGCCTCATTGACAAAGGTTCAGTCCTGAGCACTGAGGGAGTTTATCATTGTCAGATGGTCAATGCTGAGACAATGCTTCATTGTAAAAGTATCAACACTGAAGATGTGCCACACATTTCCAGCGTCAGTACTGCGGCAGCGCCTCATTGTCAGATGATCAGTACTCAGGTATTGTAGCCCTATCAGAGGGTCAGACCTGTGAGAGTGCATTATTGTCAGATGGTCAAGAATGAGGCAAAGTCTCATTGTAAGGGGGTCAGAATTGAGGGAATGCCAAATGATTACACAGTCAGTAATGAGATATTGCTGCACTGTGAGAAGGTCAGAAATAAAGATGCCTCATTGTCAGATGGTCAGAACTGAGGGTTTGAAGCACTTTCGGAGCTTCAATACTGAGGGAGTGCCTCATTGTCAATGGGTCAGAACTGTGGGAGTGTGGTATTGTCAGAGGGTTAATACTGAGGCAGTGTCTCATAATAATGGTGTGTTTTTGATCACAGCATGCATCAAAGTGGTTCTTTTATGATTCTGTTAAATGCAGTTAATAGAATGCTCGACAACAGCAATTTTCTGAAAGATGAACATTTATTGAGGAAATAAAAGATGAAGAAAGAGTAAATGAAAAGAATGAAAAAGAGAGGAAAAAACTATAAGCCTCATGTTCTTCCAGCCATGACGGCCCCCTCAATCAATGGCTGGCCTGGAGGCTGAGGATGTTCTTGGCACCGTTCGCGATCTCGGTCCGAGGTTAAGTCCAGCAACTTGGAATGAAACTCCCTCTCTTATACAGTGTAACAAACAGCTCGGCACAGAAAAATACCAATTGCAGAAAAAAAAATTAACTGTACATACAGGAATGTTCAAAGTCATGCAGCTCTCAAATATCAACAAATTTTGCCCTTCAGTCCATCCTATACATGGAGGTACAACTGATGGAGTACCACACGATTACAGCATCACTACTGAGGTAATGTAGCACTGCGCGAGGGTCACTATTAAGGGTCGGTTTTGAGGCAGTGCCTTGATGTAATGGGGTCAGAACTGTGGGTGTTCATTATTGTCACATGTCCAATACAGAGAGAGTGTTGACCCTCTGACAATGTGGCACTCCCTCAGCACTGAAGCTCTGACAGTGCTTCAATGCCTCAGTGCCTACCCTCTGACAATGAATCACTCCAACAGTTCTGACCCTATCTTGATGTTGCAAGACCTCAGTACTGACCTTTCTGACCCTATTACAGTGGGCCACTGCCTCAGTATTGACCATCTGACAATGATGCAATACCTCAGTTCTGACCCCCTGACAGTTCTGCAACATTTCAATCCTCACCCTTTAATCATTAGGCACTCACTCAATTATGAGCCCTTTGTGGGTTAGTTCTGTGGCAATACTTCATTGCTGCAGTGTCAGTGCTGAGAGAGAGCCTTTTTATTAGCTCGTCAGTACCTAAGGCACTGGCTTATTGTCAGCAGGTCAGTTCTGAGGCAGTGTCTTTGTCAGAGTGTGAGCACTGAGGCAGACCTTCACTGTAATGGTGTCAGAATTAAAAGATTGTCATTTAGAGGGTCTAAGCAGTGGTGTTTCAGACCAGTCAGAGGGGCTAAATTGAGGCGTTTCAGATCAGTCAGAGGGTGCCTCATTTTAATGCGGCAAGACTTGAGGGAGTGCCTCATTGTCAGAGGGTCAGAACCAAGTCAGTGCCTCATTATCAGACGCAGTCCAAAGAGAGGGACTTGATGTCAGTGGCTCTGGTAAGGCGATACCTCATTGCTGAAGGATCATTCTTGAGAGTGTGCCTCATTGTTCGTGGGTCAGTACGGAAGGAGTGCCTCAAAACTGGGGGAGAGCCACATGATTAGAGATTCGGTGCTGAGGTCAGTGCCTCATTATCACAGGGTTAGTTCTGAGGCAGGGTCACATTGCTAGAGGGTCAGTTCTGAGTGAGTGTATTAGTAGCAGACAGTAAATACTGAGTCAGTACCTCAATGCACTGGGTTCAGAATTGATGGAGTGCAACATGATTAGAGGTTCAGTCCTGAGGTATTGCAGCTCTGTCAGAGGGTCAGAAATGAGGGGGCAGTGCTTTACTGTCAGCGGATCAGTTCTGAGGCAGTACCTCATTGCTGGAGGGTCAGATCTGAATGAGTGCCACATTGTCAGAAGGCCAGTTCTTAATAAGTGACTTCTTGTCAGAAGGTCAATACTCAGTCAGTGCCTCAAACAGAGAGTACCCATGCAAATAAACAGTAAAACACAGAACCTCCTGCAAACAAACCCTAAAACACTGAGCTCAATGTAAATAAACTCTAAAACACAGAGCCCCCTGAATGTAAACCATAAAACACAGAGCCCCCTGAAAAATAACCTAAAACAGAGAGTACCCATGCAAATAAAAAGGAAAACACAGAGCCTCCTGTAAACAAACCCTAAAACAGAGAGCCTCCTGGAAATAAACCCTAAAACACAGAGTTCCCTGCAAAAAAAAACCCTAAAACACAGAACGCCCTGTAAATAAACGCAAAAACACAGACGGCACTGTAAATTGTGTCACCTGAAACTATGAAAAATTATAATATTAATCAGCCCTCAGCAACCGTCTCCCAGGACTTGATTAGATTGCAGGACATCAAACAATTTTTCTGCGTTACCATGTCCCTGTTAGATACATATTGAATATGTTAGCCTGAGGTTAGAGTTAGGCCTGAGGCGAGTGTTCGGTTGGTTTTAGGGCTGAGGCTAGGGTTAGGGTTAGGGCAATGTTTATTTCTGAGAGTAGCCTGAAAGAAACTAGCTTTGCTTACCCAGAGACAGAGGGAGAGCAACTGCATATTCTATAGGCTACTCAGGAAGTATTGTAACCTTAACAGGTCAAGTAGTATTTCAGATTAGATTATAACTAAAGATTACTGTAACTGTGTTCCTGATAAAGTACGGATCCTACAATGAGGTGCTGATACTAATACACTGCCACAGAACTGACCCACAAAGGCCTTATAATTGAGGGAGTGCCTAATGATTAAAGGGTGAGGATTGAGGTGTTGCTGCACTGTCAGAGGGTCAGAACTGAGGCATGCATCATTGTCAGACGGTCAATACAGAGGCAGTGGCTCACTGTAATAGGGTCAGAAAGGTCAGTACTGAGGTCTTGCAAGATAGGGTCAGAACTGTTGGAGTGATTCATTGTCAGAGGGTAGGCACTGAGGCATTGAAGCATTGTCAGAGGGTCAACACACTCTCTGTATTGAAATGTGACAATAATTCACTCCCACAGTTCTGACCCCATTACATCAAGGCACTGCCTCAAAACTGATCCGTAATAATGACCCTCGCACAGTGATGCATTACCTCAGTAGTGATGGTACTCGCTCAGTTCCAACCCCATATATAGGATGGGTTGAAGGGCAAAATTTGTTGATATTTGAGAAATGGTTGACTTTGAATGAGTCCTGTGAACATTCCTGTATGTTAATTTTTTTTCTGTAATTGGTTTCTTTCTTTGCCGAGCGTTTGTTACACCGTATAAGAGGGAGAGTTTCGTTCCTAGTCACTGGACTTAACCTTGGAATGAGACCGCGAATGGTGCCAGGAACAACCTCAGCCTCCAGGCCAGCCATTGATCGAGGGGTCCCCCATGGCCAGAAGAACGTGAGGCTTACTGTTTTTTCCTCTCTTTTTCATTCTTTTTATTTACTCTTTCTTCATATTTTATTTCCTCAATAAAAGTTCATCTTTAAGAAAATTGCTGTTGTCGAGCCTTCTTTACTGCATTTAACAGAATCATAAAAGAACCACTTTGATGCACACTGTGATCAAAAATACACCATTATTATGAGGCACTGCCTCAGTATTGACCCTCTGACAATATCGCACTCCCACAGTTCTGACCCTTTGACAATGAGGCACTCCCTCAGTATTGAAGCTCTGACAGTGCTTCAATCCCTCAGTTCTGACCGTCTGACAATGAGGCACCTTTATTTCTGACCCTCTCACAGTGCTGCATAATCTCAGTACTGACCTTCTATTTGTATGGCATTGCCTCAATTTAGAATGAGGTGCTGCCTCAGTATTGACCTTCTGACAATAATGCACTCCCACAGTTCTGACCCTCTGACAGTGCTGCAATACCTCAATACTGACCCTAAAAATGTGTGGTAGATCTTTAGTACTGATCCTTTTACAATGAAGCATTGTCTCAGTATTGACCATCTGACAATGATGAACTCCCTCAGGGATCAGGACTGAACCCCTGTCAATGAGGCACTTCTTCAGTGCCCGCATACATTACTAACCCTCTGACAAAGCTTCAATACCTCAGTACTGACCCTCCTACAGTGCTGACCTCCTGTGAAATTTCGAGAATTAATACAGAGGAGGTGTCTGTTGTTAGAGGATCTGTCTGAACTACAGCTTCAATGTAATGTTGTCAGAATTGAGGGTTTGCTCCAGTTTTAGAAGGATACTACTGAATTATTGCAGCTCAATCAGAGGGTAAGTACTGTGTTAGTGCCTCATTGCCAGATGGTCCATTCTGAGGCAGTGCCTCAGTGTAATAGTGTCAGATTTGAGGGTTTGCACACATTTAAATAGTCAGTAATGAGCTTTTGCATCTCTATCAGAGGCTCATAGTGACCGAGTGCCTCATTATCATGGGGTCAGTGCTGAGGCAGTTCAGATCAGTCAGATGGTCTAAAGTGAGGCGTTTCAGATCAGTTTGACGGTGCCTCATTTTAATGTGGTAAGACTTGAGGGTGCTTCATTGTCCAGAGGCTCAGAACCAAGTGAGTGCCTCATTATCAGACGCAGCCCTAAAGAGGGCCTTGTTGTCAGTGGCTCTGTTGTAAGGCAATACCTCATTGCTGGAGGATCAGTCTTGAGAGTGTGCCAGAATGGAAGGAGTGCCTAAAAACTGAGTGAGTGCCACACGCTGAGAGATTCGGTGCTGAGTAAGTGCCTCATTGTCACAGAGTTAGTTCTGAGGCAGGGTCACATTGCTGCAGGGTCAATTCTGAGTGAGTGTATTAGGAGCGGACAGTAAATATTGAGTCAGTACCTCAATGCATTGGATTCAGAATTGATGGAGTACAAAATGATTAGAAGTTCACTCTTGAGGTATTGCAACTCTGTCAGAGGGTCAGAACTGAGGGGACAGTGCTTTACTGTCAGCAGATCTAGTCTGAGGCAGTACCTCATTGCTGGACAGTCAGATCTGAACGAGTGCCACATTGTCAGAAGGCCAGTTCTGAATAAGTGACTTTTTGTCAGAAGGTCAGTACTCAGTCAGTGCCTCATTTTGAGCGGATCAGAATTGAGGGTTTGCCACACTTTTAGAGATTCAGACTGGAAATATTGCCGCTACACCACTAGTGGGGTCAGAATTGAGGGAGTGCTCCATGATTAGAAGGTGAGAACAAAGATATTGTGGCTGTATCTGACGGTCTGGAAACAAACCCGAAAACAGTGATCCCTTTCAATAACCTGTAAAACACAGGAATCACTGTAAATAATCCCTAAAACACAGAGCCCTTTGTAGGAGTGCCTCAATGTAATGTTTTCAGAACTGAGCGAGTGCCACATGATTACAGATTCAGTGCTGACGGAGTAGCTCATTGTCACAGGGTCAGTTCTGAGGCAGGGCTGCATTGCTGGAGGGTCACTTCTGAGTGAGTGTATTAGTATCAGTACCTCGTTGTAGGGTCCGTACTTTATCAGGAACACAGTTATAATAATTTAGAATTATAAACTAATCTGAAATACTATTTGACCTGTTAAGGTTACAATACTTCCTGAGTCGCCTATAGAATACGCAGTTGCTCTCCCTCTGTCTCTGAGTAAGCAAAACTAGTTTCTTTCAGGCTACTCTCAGAAATAAACACAACCAAAACCCTAAACCTAGCCTCAACCTTCAACCCAACCGAACACTCGCCTCCGGCCTAACTCTAACCTCAGTCTAACCCTAACCATAAGCCGCAGCCCCAATGCTGATGCTAACCTCAGCTTTAACCCTAACCTCAGCACTAACCCTAACTCTAACCCGAGCCTCAGCTTAAACCGTCCCTACCCTCAGCCCTAATGCCGACCCTCAGACCTAACATCTCGTCTCAACCCTAACGCGAGCCTCAGCCCTACTACTAACTATAGCCTCAGCCCTAAAATGAACCATAACACACAGCCCCAGTTAACCCTTAGCCTCAACCCTAACCTTCGCCTGAGCCCTAAGTCTAACCTCAGCCCTAACCTTACCCCCAACACTTGGCTGTCAGAGAGTCAGTACTGAGGAAGTGCCTTAGTATCAGAGATTCAGTTTTCAGAGTGACCGTTCTGAGGCAGCGTCTCATTGTAATGGGGTCAGAATTGATGGAGTGCGACATGATTAGAGGCTCAGGATGAATAGATTACAGGACTGTCGGTGGATCAGATCTGAGGTAGTGCCTCAATGGTGGATGGTCAGTCTTGAGGGAGTTCAGAGGTTCAGTGAAGAAGGAGTGTCTCAATATAATGGTGATAGAACTGAGAGAGGGCCACATGATTACAGATGATAGGAAGTGCCTCATTGCCAGCAGGCCTATTCTGTGGTAGGTCCTCATTGCTCGAGTGTAAGTTCTGAGCCAGTGCGTCTTTGTCAGAGAGTCTGTACTGAAGGAGTGCCTCATTATCAGAGGGTTTGGTGTGAGGCAGTATCTGATTGGTGGAAGGTCAGTCCTAAGGGAGAGCCTCGTTGTCAGAGGGTCAATACTGAGATAGTGACTCATTGTAAGGTGTTCAGAATTGAGGGAGTGCCACATGATTAGAGGGTCAAAACGGAGGTAGTGTGGCTGTATCTGACGGTCAGTCCTAAGGGAGTGCCATTTTTAGAAGGTCAGTTCTGAGAAACTGCCTCAATGTAATGGCATCAGAATTGAGGGTAACCACATAATTAGCAGGTAAAAACTAAGGTATTGCAGCAGCATCAGAGGACCAGATCTGTAGGAGTGCATTATTTTCAGAGGGTCAATACTGAGGCACAGCCTCAATCTAAGGGGGTCAAAATTAAGGAAGTGCCACACAATTACAGGGCAGTACTGAAGTATTACAGCACTGTGTGGGGTGCAGAAAAGATGGAGTGCATCATTGTTATACAGCCACAACTGAGGCAGTGTCTCATTGTAATGGATCAGAATAGGGTCACTTCTGAGGTACTGAGAGTCAGTACTGAGGTAGTGCAGAACTGTGGAGGTGTCAGAACTGAGGAAGAGCACTATTGTCAGACGGTCAAAAGTGCCTCATTGTTATAAGATCAGAACTGAGGGAGTGCCGCACGATAAGAGGGTCAGTATTAAGGAAGTGACTCTTTGTCAGTGTTAATACTGAAGCATGACCTCATTTTGAGGGGATCAGGCTTGAGAGAATGTATTGTTGTCAGAGGATCAGCACTGCAGCAGGGCTACGTTGTAATAGGGTCAGAATTGAAGGAGTGCCACACATTTAGAAGGTCAGTACAGAGGTAATCCAGCACTGTCAGAGGGTAAGTCCTGATGGAGTGCCTCATTGTCAGTGGATCAGTTCTCAGGCAGTGCCTCTTTGGCGGAGAGTCAGTACTGAGGTAGTGCCTTATTGTAATGGGATCAGAATTCAAGGAGTGCCACAGCCTAACTGAGGAACTGCAGCTCTATCAGAGGGTCAGCACTGAGGGAGTGCCTTATTGTCAGATGGTCTGTTAGCCAGTGCCTACTTGGCAGAGTGTCAGTAATTAGGGAGTTTACCATTGTCAGAGGGTCAGAACTGAGAGAGTGCATTTGTAGCAGAGTGTGAATACTCAGCCTTGTCCGCCCCAGTCCAACACCAGCACCTCCACATCATCAGCCCACCCTGAGGACTGACCCTCCACCAATGAGCTACTGCCTCACACTGGACCATCCAACAATGAGGCACTCCATCACTAAAGCCCCCCTGACAAAGAAGCACTGCCTCAGTACTGACCGTCAGACAATGAAGGCTCTCTGTCAGTACTGACCCTCTCACAAGGAGACACGGCCTCAGAACATGACCGTCTGACAACAATGCATTCCCACAGTTCTGATTCTCTGACGCTGTTGCAGTATCTCAGTACTGACTCTCTATTCGTGTGGCACTCCTTCAATTCTGACCCTTTTATAATGAGACACTGCCTCAGTGTTTACAGTCTGACAGTAATTCACTACCACAGTTCTGATGGTCTGACAGTGCTGCTATACCTCAGTACTCACCATCTAACAATGAGGGTTAGCGTGAGAGGGAGGCTTGTGTTAGGGTTGGGGTTAGGACTGCGCCTCGGGTTAGGGTTGGGGTTTGGACTGAGGCTAAGTTTAGGTGTGAGGATCGGGCTAGTTTTTGGATGAGGGTAGAGTTAGGGTGAGGGATGAGGCTTGGGTTAGGGTTAGGGATGAGGCTAGGGTTGGGGTTAGGGCTAGGGCTGGGGCTGAGGCTGAGGCTAGGGTTCGGGTTAGGTTTAGGATTAGGGCTGAGGTTAGGCTTAGGGCTGAGGCTATGGTTAGAGTTAGAGCTGAGACCTCGTTTAGGTTTGGGGCTGAGGTTTATGTTTAGGTTTCGAGTCAGTGTTAGGCCTGAGGCTAGGCTTAGGCCTGAAACCACGGTTAGGTTTGGGTTTAGACCGATTAGACCCATTCTGACCCCATTGCAATGAGGCTCTGTCACAGAACTGACTCTCTAACAATGAGGAAAATGAGATGCTGTTAGTCAATCCAGGCAAGTATTGAAGCACTGTCAGAGGGTCAGGACTGCTGGAGAGCAGTATCGTCAGAGAGTCAATACTGAGGTAGTGCCTCATTGTAAGAGGGTCAGAACTGAGGAAGTGCCTCACATTTATAGAGTCTGTATTGAGGTAATGCAGTACTGTCATAGGGTCAGAACTGTTGGGGTGCACTATTGTGAGAGGGTCAATACTGAGGCTGTGTGTCATTCTCAAGGGGTTAGACTTGTGGGTGTGCCACAAGATTGCAGCACTGTGAGAATGTCAGACTGAGGGAGTGCCTCATTGTCAGATAGTACTGGTAGAAGCCACACTAAAGACAAACAATGTCAACGAAGAAACAGAACAAACGATAAGACAGACAGTAATCCCGACACTAACCAGAAGGAACAAACTCAACATCCTCAACACATTGGAAAGACAGGCCCTGGAAGGACTGAAGAAGGAAAGAACATCACAATACTACCTGCAGACAAAGGGCGCATGACAGTGATACTGAATAAAAGGGACTACATCTCGAAGGCATAGGCACTGCTCGTCGACAAAAACACATACCGGCCAGTAAAACTGACCCTACACTGCAACTAGGCAACAAAATCCTCTGCGCGCTAAAAAGACTTAAACAGACAGGACAGATCAACAAAGCAGACTTCTTAAACAGAAGGAACCAACACACCCCGATTCTACTGCCTCCTGAAAGTACACAAGCCGGAGGTACCCCTTAGACCCAAAGTCTCCCTACCAGGCACTCCATCACACAGATTAGCCAAGGAACTACAAAGGAGACTCAGGCACCTAGTCAACAAGTCACCCCACTCAATCCACTCAGTCCAAGAATTCCTCAACTCCATCAAAGACACAAGGGTAGAGGACGAAGAGACCATGATATCGATTGATGTCACTGCCCTATTTATATCAATAGACATACCACGAGCAAGGGAAACAATGACAGCTCTACTGGAACAAGAGCGAGACCCTGGTGAAACCATCTCCACAGACAACATGCTCAAACTACTGGACCTATGCCTCACGACCCACTTCACTTTCAACGGTCAAACATACGAACAAATCAACTGGACCACCATCATAGCAGAGGCAGTGATGCAAAGACTAGAAAGGACGGCCCTTACACTAATCCAACCAAAACTATGGATACAATACGTGGACAACGCCTTTGTCATCATTAAATGGACCAAACTAGAGGAGACACACAAACGTATAAACAACACCGTCACTGGAATAAAATTCACCAGAGAGGAGAAGAAAAACAAAGAGCTCCCATTACTGAACGTCATGGTAGAGCGCAAGACAAATGGGGAACTGCAAACGAAAGTACGCAGAAAAGCCACACACACAGACCAGTTACTCCACTTCAACAGTAACCATCCTAACACACACAAACGAAGCTGCGTGCGAACACTATTTAAAAGCGCAACGACACACTACAGCAACACAGAACTACGCCAAGAGGAAGAAGAATACCTCTTCCAGTTTTCAAGGATAATGGATATCCAAAAACAACTGGGTCAGAAGATGCCTACGAACAGCATCAGGAAGATACTACACACCCCGACACACACATCACACACATCACACTACTACTGCAGCGGAACTAACCACAATACTCCTGTGACCACTGGGCATCAGAGTGGCCTGCTGTGTTCATCCAGCTCTACACCTTGTTATTCTCAGACTATTTGACCTGTTAAGTTTACAATACACCCCGAGTCTCCTGTAGAATACGCAGTTGCTCTCCCTCTGTCTCTCCCTCTGGGTATGTGAAGCAGTTTTTTTCCTTCCTGCCCTCAGAAATAACCCTAGCCCTAACGCGAACCCTCGCGTAAGCCCTAAGCATAACTTCAGCTCAAACCCCAGCCTCAGCCCAAACCTAAACCATAACCATCAGCCCCAACGTTGACCCTAACCTCACCTCTAACCCACTATACATAAACCCTAAAATGTAGATGCCCCAGCAAATCATCCCAAAAACACAGGGAGCCCTGCAAATAAATCCTGAAACAGACAGCCCCCTGTAAATAAACCCAAAAACATAGACCTCACTGTAAATGCACCCTAAAACACAGAGCTCACAGTACATAAACCCAAAAACACAAATGGCCCTGTAAATAAACCCTATCACACAGAGCTCACTATAAATACAGCCTAAAACACAGAAACACCCGTATGTAAACCCATAAACACAGAGCCTCCTGTATATAAACCCAAAACACAGAGCCTCTGTAAATAAACCGTTAAATACAGAGCCCTCCGTAAATACACACTCAAACAGCGAGGCCTGTAAACAAGCCCTCAAACAGAGATGCCTATGAATAAACATTAAAACACAGAGCTAACCGTGAATAATCCCTAAAACCCTAAAAATCAGAGCTCACTGTAAATAAACCCTAAAACACTGAGTTCACTGTAAATAAACCATAACCACTGACCTCATTGTAAATAAACTCTAGAACACAGAACTCACTGGAAATAAATTCGAAAATACAGAGCCTCCTGTAAATACACCATAAATCCCAGAGCCCCCTGTAAATTAACCCTAAAAAACACACCACCCTGAAAACAAACCCAAAAACACAGAGCCTCCTGTATATACAACCTAAAACAGACAGCCCACTGTAAATCAACCCAAAACCACAGAGGGCCCTGTAAATAAACCATAAAACACAGAGATCACCGTAAATAAACCCTGAAACACAGATAACCCTGTAAACAAACCCTAAAACACAGAGGGGGTTTGCAGATCAAAGTGTGCCAACGAATACAAAGGGAAAGAGAGTGGTAAAGGTTGGAGAGGAGAGACAATGCATTGCTCCAGAACAGGTGTTAATGAATGAAGATCTGATTGAAAAGGAAACAAAGCATGAAGACAGGATGCAATCACTATGGTAAAGTATACCCAATCAGAGGACTGTGTTAATGGGTCTAAAGCTGTTGAACTCAGTATTGAATGCAGATCAATGCTTTGTCTCTTCGCAACAACCATTACCACTGCCTTTGTGTTCCGTGGAAGGGTCACTGGACCTGAAACTTTAACTCTGTATATTTTTCCTCCACAGAGGCTGCCAGACCAGCTAAACTTTTGCAACAGCTTCTGTTTTTGTTACCTTTGCCTTTCCTTTGTGTTCAATGGTGAATTTAATACGCTGATAGCGTAGCAATCCCGTAACATTGACCCACTGACACAGCAGAACTCCCTCAATATTGGCCTTCTGACAGTACTGCACTACTGATCCTTCGGCAGTGCAACGTTCCCTTGATATCAATCTTCTGACATTATAGCACTCCCTCTGTACTACCCTATCCATGACACTCATAATTTTATACACCTTAATCGTATCTCCTCTCAATCCCCTTCTCTCTAAGAGACACAAGCGTAGTCTATCCAATCTCTCTTCATAACGAAAGGTCACCCTCTGTCTTCGAGTGGAAACGAGGCCATTATGTCCAAACTTTCACTCGTTCCGGGTATTAATCCAATAAACCTCCTCTGGTTCGCCTCCACAACATTGATATCCTTCCCTGAGTAAGGAGGCTGGTACTCTGCCCACTTACAACAGTGACTGAGTTGGAGGATAGAACCGTGAACTGAATTTATTGAAGCTTTCGGGCTTGCTGAGGGTGAGCATGCAGAGCGACGCAACGTGAGGGCAGCCTGGGTTGGCAGATTTGCATGCGAGAGGGAGTGGCGCTGATTTTGTCGTTGCCCATTTCAGGGAGCTGGAGGTGACGGTCAGCTCGCTGGCGGCGGTGGAAGAAGAGAAGAAGCATCTTCACCATCTCCCTGAGTCCCTGCAGAACAACTTGGAGGTGAGGCTTTGAAATGGGGTTTCCCTACCTGGAGTGTCAGGGCTGGGTGTTATAGCCTTGGGGCGTGGGTATCGTCGCCGGGGGACGGGCGCGGGGGGAGATGGCTTCCTCGATTCACCGACTCTGCTGGTTTCTCCCCTCGCCCAGGCGCTGTCTCAGGAGAAGCAGAGGACCTTGGACAGGCTGAAGGACAGCGAGCACCAGGCTCAGGAGCTGAGCAGCAAGAACCAGCAGCTCTGCCAATCCAACGGAACGTTAAGGGTCATCCTCCAGCAGATCGAGGAGGACATGAAGAAACTGCAACACGAGAAACAGCTGGCAGAGGAGAGGTGAGGAAAGGGGGTTGCTGACGGGCTTGGCTTTTCAAAGTTTTCAAAGCTCCCCTTCCCCCCCCACTTTATACAGTGCATCCAGGAATTTCCCAACCTTTCAGCCACCCTCGGCAGCACTCCCTCCCACTTTTCCTCCTTTAAGGCACTCCGTAAACCTTTCACCAACAGCTTGTGGACTTCAGACCGCCTCATCAGTCTGGGTGACACATTTTCTTTGTTAACTCTCCTATGGATCTTCCGGGAAGTTGGGGGAGGTGTTAAGGACGCTATACAAATGCACCCCATCATTGTTGCTGCTCTGACTAGGCCCTGCGCTTAGGGATAGAATTTGTCGCACTCAGTTGTAACTCCAAACCTGGAAAATACCCTCGGTTTGTTGTCTCCCTTCCAACCTAATAAGTAGACAGCAAAAGGACTCCATTAGTTGGGGAGGTGATGGCCTAGTGGTATCATCGATGGACTGTCAATCCAGAGAACCAGATAATGCTCTGTGGACCCGGGTTTGAATCCCGCCACGGCAGATGGGTGAATTTTAATTCAATAAATATCTGGAATTAAGTATCTAATGATGACCACGAACCCATTGTCAATTATCAGGAAAAACGCATCTGGTTCACTTTAGGGAAGGACACTGCCATCCTTACCTGATCTGGCCTACATGTGAGTCCAGACCCACTGTCATGTGGTTGAGTCTTAACTGCCCACTGGGCAATTAGGGATGGGAAATAAATGCTGCCTCGCCAGCCTGTGAATGAATATAGACAAAAACAAAGTGTTTCGGCACGCTGCAAGTTGCGAAATTAAGGCGCTATATCAATGCACGTTGTTGCCTTTCTCTCCCCTGCAGGCGACAGGAGAATGAAAAGATAGCCTATGCCCTGCAGGAGGAACGTGAGTTTTATTCCACCCAGTCCCAAGAGCTCCAGGTCTCGCTCTCGGAGCTGACAGCAGAGAAACAGAAGACAGAAAATGAGCTGAAGGTGAGAGCGCATTGCATGATGGATTAGTCAGCATGTCCTCCGGGTTTGGAGGGAGAGGGGGATAGTTGCGGGGGTGGGGTCAGTGAGTGCCGTGCTATTTTCACTGGAGCACCAGGGGGCAGAAAGGTTAGTTTGGGAACAGGATTCTGTATTGGAATGGCAAACTATTGGAGGACCACCCAGTCTACCGTTGGTCTCACCAATCCAGGGGATCGCATCCCCTCCCTCCGAAATCAGCTGCAATCTTACTGGACAGTTCAGCAGTCTCGAGGAGCCGAATGGCCTATTTCTGCCCCTATTTCATACATTGTAAAAAGACCACCTTTGCCCAAGCTGTCTTGCATCCACAGAGTTGTGCAGCATGGAAACACACCCTTTGGCACATCTCGTCCGCGCCGAGCAGGTTTCCTGAACTGAACTGGGGCCCATTTACCCTCATTTGGCCCATGTCTCTCTCAACCTGTCCTTTCCATGTACCTGTCCAAATGTCTTTTAATGTCGTGATTGTACCAGACTCCACCACTTCCCCTGGTGGCTCGATCCATACACGCATCACCCTCTGCGTGAAAAATGTTGACCCTCGGGTCCCTTTTAAATCTTTCTCCTTTCAACTTAAACCTGTGCCCTCTAGTTTTGGACTCCCCTACCCTGGGGAAAAGGCATTTGCTATTCACCTTATCGTGATTTCATAAAACTCCACAAGGCCGACCCTCAATCTCCTGAGCAGCATGGAGAAAGGTCCCAGCCTAGAGGCTCTCCTTATAACTCAAACCCTCCAGTCTCGGTAATGTCCTTGTAATTCTTTTCTTGCACTCTTTCCAGTTTAATAACATCCTTCCAATAGCGGGTGACCACAATTGTACACAGTGATCCAAATGTGGATTTAACAAATGTCATGTGCAGACGGAACATGATGTCACAACTCCTGTACTCTGATAAATTTTTGTATCCAGATGGCTCGTTCTTCCTGTATTCCATGTGATCTACCCATGTTAACCGGTCTACCATGCGAACTTTGTCAAACCACTGAATCAAGAGTGGCACCATAGAATCAAGGCTTTCAAAACTACTTTGATTGCAGTCCTTTGAAGACTTCCCTTCTCTTTCCTGGTAGCCCTGCAAAAACATTCCTTTTGTGAAGATATTCCAGCCCTGGAGGCAGGTGCTGTCTTGGCTGAAGGATTTGATAAAAGACTGTACACACAAATCACTTCCACTTGGCATTTCTGAGGCCCAGAAGGTCGCGTTCATGACTCAGGTGCTTGGCAATTGTGGGCTTATGTGTCATTCTGGTTATTACGGAGGATGATCTAGTCTGACATTATCAAGGAATTGCTGCGTTGCTGGATATGTGATGCAATGAAATTCAGAAATGGATTCAAAGAAAGAATGCCTTCCTCTTTGTCCAGTCCAATATTTCAACAATGGTGAATGGATATTTTTCAGGCTGGGAAGCAGGTTTGTAGTGGAATTCTCCAGGGGCTGCTCCTGGGACGTTTGTCGTTCCTGATAGATAATTAATTATCTTCATCGAGGTGTACAGGAGACAATTTCCAAGTTTGCAGATGCCATTAAACTTGAGAATTGTAAATTGTGAGAAGAATAGTGTGGAATTCCAAAAGTGCATTGAAAAGTTGATGGAGTGGGCAGATATGTGGAAGATGAGGTACAATGCAGAGAAGTGTAAGGTGATGCACTTTGTCTTTCAAGTGTTTTTCCTACCAAAGTAAAATAGGAGTATGGACGTGCACAGTTGAAATGATGGTAGCAGTACAGCTGGAGAGAACAATAAATAAAGGATACAGCCTTTATTAATAGGGGTATAGAGTATACGAGTAAGAAGTTGATGATATTGAACTTCTGCAAGGTAAGTTAAATCTCAGCTGGAGTATTGTGCACAGTTGTGTTCTGCACATTATAGGAAAAAGGCAAATGCATTGATGTGCTGATTATTACTAGAATGGTTCCAGGTAGGAAAAGCTTCAGCTACAAGAATAGATTGAAGAGTTTGGGACTGTTCTCTCTCAACAGCAGGCTGAGAGGAGATGGAATTGAGGTTTTTTGAAATCGTGAGTGGGCTAAACAGAGCATGTAGGAAGAAGGTGTCCCTGCTCGTAGAAGAGCTTTATCACACATTGTGTAGTTAGGTTATGGTGTGCAGTGCTGTAAATGTGATGAATGAGGTTCAATGGAGATGTACAGAGGGCATTGGATGAAAATGGTTTTGCAGCTGATAGGCGGAAAAAGGATTTGCATGAGATGATAGAGACAACTCAGTATGATGGGCCAAATGGCCTCCTTCCCCTTCTGTAATTTTGTGATTTGGTGCATCCAAAAATTACCTGAAATTTATTACAAACACCAATAAAACAGCACTGTTACTATTTAACCATCTTTCAAAGGATTACTTTGACCTCAAAGTTGTTTTGTGGACTCTCCGAAGACAGATAACATTGGTTTTAAAATGAGACAGACGCAGAGGGTCAATACTGAAGCAGTACCTCATTGTGACAGGGTTAGGATTGAGGATGTGCCTCTTGATTGGACAGCCAGCACTGAGATTTTGCAGGTCTATCACAGCGTAAGTATTGAATGAATGCCTCATTGTCAGAGCGTCAGAACTGTGCGAGTGCATTACTGTCAGAGGGTCAGGACTGAGGCAGTGCCTCATTATGCAGATGTCAGAATTGAAGCAGTGTCACATGATAGGAGGGTCAGTCCTGAGGTATTACAGCACTGTCAGTGGTTTAGAACTGTGGGAATGCTTCCTTATCATATGATCAGTACCTAGCAGGTGCCTTAATATCATATGTTCAGTCCCGATAGAATGCCTCATCATCGGGAGTCATTACTGAGTCAGTGCCTCTTTGTCAAAGGTACAGTACTGAGGGTATGCATCATTGTCAGAGAGTGAATACAGAAGCAGTACCAAATTTTAAGCGGGTCAGATCGGAGTGTGCCACATGCTTCAATGGTCAGTTCTATGGTAGTGCAGAACTCGAAGTGGGTCAGTTCTGAGGCATTGCCTCATTGTCAGAGGGTCATTACTGAGGCACTGTCTCATTGTAAGAGGGTAAGAATGGAAGTGGTCGCACACGTTTAGACGATCACTGCGGAGGTATTGCAGATCTATCAGACGGTTCGTCCTGAGGGACTGCCTCGTTGTCAGCAGGTCAGTTTGGAGGAAGTGCTTCACTGTCAGACCATTGGTACTGAGCGAGTACGTCATTGTGAGAGTCAGAATCAAGGGAGTGCTCACATTTTAGACAGTCAGTACATGTAGTCAGCACTGTCAGTGGGTGAGTACGAAGGGTCCATTCTGAAGCAGTCCCTCAATGTAATGGGATCAGAATGGATGGAGGGCCACATGATTAGCGGTTTAGCCCTAAGGAATGGGAGCACTGTCAGATCTCATTGCCATCATATGGAGGTGTCGATGTTGGACTGAAGGAGGAGTGAGGCTCCAAAAGCTTGTGTTTTCAAATAAACCTGTTGGCCTATAAACTGGTGTCGTATGACTTCAGACCTCGTTGCCATAGCGTCAGAACTGTGGGAATGCATTACAGTCACTGGGTCAGTACTGAGGGAGTGCCTCATTGTCAGAGGGTCAATGTTGTGGCAGTGCCTCATTGAAACGGGGTCAGGATTGAAGGTGTGACTCACGATTACAGAGTCAGTACTAAGGAACTGCAGCAGCTCTGTCAGAGGATCAGTTCTGAGGTTGGACTGGAATGTCAGTCCGTAGGCTCACTGGTCTATAGTTCCCTGGCTCTGCCTCAGCCTCATTATTGACCCTCTGACAATTATGCACTCCCACTGATCTTATCCTCCAACACTGCTGAAATGCCACAGTACTGATCGTCTCATCAGAATCATAGAATCCCCCCAGTGTAAAATAGGCCATTAAGCCCAAGTCTACACTGACCCTCCTAAGCGCATCTGACCCATCCCCTTAACCTATCCCTGTAACCCTGCATTTCCCGTCTGAGAATAAGGATCTCCCTCAGAATTCTCACATGATGCCCTCCCTCAGATGGACTCTTTGACAATGAAGCACACCCTTAAGAATGAATGTCTGATAAGGCACTCTCTCAGTATTGACCTCTGATCATGAGGCTCTCGCTCAGTACTGGCCCCCTGACAATTTTGATCCCATTACAAAGAGGCATTGCCTCACCAATGACCGTCTGATAAAGGAGCAGTGTGTCAGAACTGACCATCTGACAAGGAGGCACTCCTTCAGTCTGACTCTCTCTCACTGCTGCAGAAGTGATCTTCTGACCCTGACAGAGCTGAAATATCTCAGTGCTTACCGTCAGCCTGTGGCAAACCCTCCATTCTGACACCAGTACACGGAAGCACAGCCTCAGTGCTGACCCACTGACAAAGAGACTCTGTCTCAGAACTGATCGGCTGACAATATGCCAGTGCCCTAGTTACTGACACAATAATAATGAAGCCGTCTCTCAGAACTGACCCTCTAAATGTGAGGTTGCCCTCAATTCTGATGCCCTTACAATGAGGCACTGCCCCAGTTCTGACCCCTGCATAATTAGGAACTGGCTCTGTCTGACAGTAATGCACTCTTGCAGTAGTGACCCTCTGACAATGAAACAGTCCATCAGTTCTGACACTGTCACAGTGTTGCAATGTCTTAGTGACCCTGTAATCGTTTCACACTCCCTCACTTTTGATGCCTTTATCGTGAGACAATACCTTAGCACTGACCCTCTCTGCGTAGCAAACCCTCAATTCCCACACTGTTACACTGAGAAACTGCCTCAGAACACAAACTCTGACAATGAGTCATTCCCATACGATGAACCCTCTGACAAATGAACAATGCCTCAGAACTGACACACTGACAATAAGGCAGTCCCTTAGTACTGACCCGCTGATTATAATATCACAGTCATGACCCTCTAATTGTGTGGCGTCCCTTCAATTTGGACACCTTTCGAAAGAAGCACTGCCTCCGTATTGATGCTGTGACAGTGCTTCAATAGCTCAGTGCTGACCTGCTAATCATGGAGCCATCCCATAGTTCTGATCCCGTTACATAGAGGCCCTCGCTCAGTCCTGACCCTTATACTGTACGAGACTTTCTCAGTACGGTCCTGCAAACGTGTTGCACTCCCTTATTTCTCACCCCATTATATTGAGACTGTGCACCTGACAGTGAGACAGTCCCTCAGCAGTGACACGACTGTGAAGCACTGTCACTGACCCTCTGACAATGAGGCTGTCAATTCTGACCCCTTTACATTGAGGCATTGCGTGAGTATTCACCATTGAGGCACTTTCTCACTAGTTACCTTCAGACAGGTTAGTGTTCAGGCCAGATGAGGGTCAGGGTGGGGCTAGGGCTAGGGTTAGGGCTGAGGCTAGGGTTAGAATTGAGGTCAGGGTTGAGGGTGCAGTTGGAGGCTGGGACCAGGACCGGGACAAGCTCAGTCAGTGGAGGGGGTGGTGGGATAGCCGAGGGTCGGGGCACCGGACAGTCGGGGCCAGGAGAGGGACAGGATGAAGGGCGAAGGATGGGGGCCGGGTCAGGCTGGGTCTGGGGTTAGAGTTAGGTTGGGCTCGAGTCTGGGACAGGCAGGGATTAGGGTCGGGGCTGCGGGCTGGGTGCTGGGACTTTAACCGGGTAGGTGTCGGGGTCGGGGTCAGGCTCAGGGCCGTGTTTGGGCAGGGTCAGGGCCGCGACAGGCTGCGGGGGCGCTGATGGCTGGGTCTGTGTCTGGGTCTAGGTCGCTGACATCTGGGCAGTGTGGGGTCGGGTCGGGGCTGGGTGCCTGGGCTGGGGCCGCGACAGGCTTCGGGCTCAGGGCTGGGGGTTAAGGTTGGTGTCCGGTGGCAGCGGCTGGGACAGTCTGGGGTTAAGGTTGGGGTCGGGGACTGGGGGCCGCGGCCGGGACATTCTGGGGTGAGGTTTGGGTTCAGGGACAAGCTGCAGCAGGGTGGGGGCTGCGACTGGCTTGTGGCTGGGGTCTGGGGCTGGGTTTAGGGTTCCGGCTGGGACAGGGGCTGAAGGCTGCAGTCTGGGGCCAGTGCGTAGGGCCGAGGCTAAGGCTCGGTTTACGGTGATGGTCTGGTCTGGGGCCCTGGATTGGGTCGGTCCGGGCCGGGCCGGGCTGGGGTTCTGGGGCCGGGTTTAGAGTCAGGGTCCAGGTTGGGGTGAAGGTTTTTGCTAGGTTTGGGGCCGGGGTTGGAGGGCTGAGGCTAAGGCGAGGTTTACGGTGATGGTCTGGGCTGGGGCCCCAGATTGGTTCGAGCCGGGCCAGGCCGGGCCAGGGCTGCGACAGGCTGTTGGCCGGGATTCGGCTGGGGGCTGAAGGCTTGGGTCTGGGTCAGGAGCCAGGTTTAGGGTTAG
Organism: Rhincodon typus; assembly: GCF_021869965.1. Lineage (NCBI taxonomy): Eukaryota > Metazoa > Chordata > Chondrichthyes > Orectolobiformes > Rhincodontidae > Rhincodon > Rhincodon typus. The sequence continues at coordinate 4,354,313 of NC_063375.1, forward strand.
GATTGGGGCTAAGTTTTTGGTTAGGTTTGGGGCTGGTACAGGCTCGGGTGGGTGTGGGTTTTGGGGGCTTGTGTTCTGGGCCAGGACAGGCTGGGGATCGTGTTGGGGGCTGGGGGCCGCGGCCGGATCTGGAACAGTCTGGGGTTAGGGCCGGGAGCCGGGCCAGGCTGCGGGCCGGGGTTAGGATCAGTTCCGCGGGCTGGGGGCAGTGCTGGGACAGTCTGGGGACGGAGGCTGGGGCCGGGACAACCCCCAGTAAAGAAACCATAAAAGTCAGAGCCCGCTGTAAATAAAGTGTAAAGTATAGAGCTCCCTGTAAATAAACCCTGTAAATCCTTCCTAAAATCCCTCTAAACCCTCAAACAGACGACTGTAAAAAAAACCCCGAAAACACAGAGCCTCCAGTTAATGAAAGCTAAAACACAAGGCCCACTGGAAATCAACACTAAATAAGAGCCCCCAGTAAAGCACTTCCAGATAGTCAGATTCAGATAGTACCTCATAGTCAGCAAGTCAGATCTGAGGCAGTGCCTGTTTATCAGACAGTCAGTAATGCGGAAGCGCAGTGTTGTCTAACGGTCATTACTGAGGCAACGCCACACGATTACAGGATCAGTCCTGAGGGAGTGCCACGCGAATAGAGGATCAAATCTGAGTTGTTGCAGCACTGAGAGGGTTGGAGTAAGATAGCACCTCAGTGTCGGCAGTGTACTGAAGTTCTGAAGAAGGGCCCCCGGACCTGAAACGTTAACTCTGTTTTCTCCTTCACAGATGTTGCCTGACCTGCTGAGCTTTTCCAGCAAACCTGACTGCCCTGGTCGACCCACTGTCTTTGCCTGCTCCTGCCCCACCGAACTTATCTCCACTCCATTTTCTTCCCCATGGTCCAGGAACACCCTACCGACGTCCGTGACACCACCCACGCCCTCCACCTCCTCCAGAACTTCCAATTCCCCGGTCTCCAACACCTCATCTTTACCATGGACGTCCAGTCCCTGTACACCTGCATTCCCCATACAGATGGCCTAAAGGCCCTCCGCTTCTTCCTGTCTCACAGGCCCGACCAGTCCCCCTCCACTGATACCCTCATCCGCTTAGCCGAATTCGTCTCACCCTCAACAACTTCTCTTTCAATTCCTCCCACTTCCTACAGACAAAGTGGGTGGCCATGGGTTCCCACATGGGCCCAAGCTATGCCTGCCTCTTTGTAGATTACATGGAACAATCCCTCTTCCGTAGCTACACTGGCCCTAACCCCCACCTCTTCCTCCGTTGCATTGATGACTGTATCGGCGCCGCCTCATGCTCCCACGAGGAGCTCGAACAGTTCATCCACTTCACCAACACCTTCCACCCCAACCTTAAGTTCACCTGGACCATCTCTAATACCTCTCTCTCCTTCCTGGACCTCTCTGTTTCCATCTCTGGCAACCACCTAAAAACTGATATCCATTTCAAGACCACCGACTTCCACAGCAACCTAGAATAAACCTCCTCACACCCACCTTCCTGCAAAAATGCCGTCCCCTATTCCTAATTCCTTCACCTCCGCCGCATCTGCTCCAAGGATGAGGCATTCCACTCCCGTACATCTCAGATGTCCCTGTTTTTCAAGGACCGCAACTTCCCCCACTCAGTGGACGAGAAAGCCCTCGACCATGCCTCCCGCATTTCCAGCAACTCATCCCTCACACCCCCTCCCTACAATAACAACTAAAACAGAATCCCCCTTGTCCTCACGTACCAGACCACCAACCTCCTGATCCAACGCATCATCCTCCGGCACTTCCGCCATCTGCAATCCGACCCCACCACCGAAGACATTTTTCCTTTCCCACCCTTATCTGCTTTCCGGAGGGACCACTCTGTCCGTGAATCCCTTGTCCGCTCCACACTCGCCTCCAGCCCCACCACACCATGCACTTTTCCCTGCAACCGCAGGAAGTGCTACACCTGCCCCGACACCTCCCCGCCTCACCCCATTGCAGGCCCCAAGAAGACTCACCTGCACATCTGCTAATGTGGTATACTGCATCTGCTGTTCCCGTTGTGGCCGCCTCTCCATTGGGGAAACCAAGCAGAGGCTTGGGGACCGCTTTGCAAAACACCTACGCTCGGTTTTCACTAAATAACTGCACCTCCCAGTTGCGAACCATTTCAACTCCCCCTCCCATTCCTCAGAAGACATGTCCATCCTGGGCCTCCTGCAATACCACAACGATGCCACCCGAAGGTTGCTGCAACAGCAACTCATATTCCGCTTGGGAACGCTGCAGACCAATGGCATCAATGTTGGCTTCACAAGCTTCAAAATCTCCCCTCCCCCTCCCGCATCCCAAAACCAGCGCAGCTCGTCCCCGCCTCCCTAACCTGTCCTTCCTCCCACCTATCCCCTCCTCCCACCTCAAGCCCCACCCCCATCTCCTGCCTCCTAACTTAATCCCGACCCCTTGACCTGTCCGTCCTCCCTGGACTGACCTATCTCCTCCCTAACTCCCCACCCACACTCACCTTTACTGGCCCCATTCCCGCCTCTTTGACCTGTCTCTCTCCTCTCCACCTATCTTCTCCTCGATCCATTTTCTATCCGCCTCCCCCTCTCTCCCTATTTATGTCAGTCCCTCCTTCCCCTCCCCCATTTCTGAAGATGGGTCGAGGTCCAAAACGTCAGCCTTCCTGCTCCTCTGCTGCTTGGCCTGCTGTGTTCATCCTGCTCTACACCTTGTTATCTCAGATCCTCCAGCATCTGCGGTTCCTACTATCTCTGCTCACGCAGAAAACTTGTTTGATGTCCTGCAAGCTATTCAAGTCCTGGGAGACGGTTGCTGAGGGCTGATTAATATTATGCTCTTTCATAGCTTCGGTTGACACGATGGTAATGTTCTGAATAGATTAGACAATTAACACATACTCAGGGATAGATTCTGATGCAGACACATGTTTGGCAACTGTTAGCAAAATAAGGCCGTGAGGATTAAAACTGTGAAAAGGCAGTAAATGGGGTGGAATGAACAGTTTAATTTAGTCTCCCTTTGATAGTGAAAAGTATGACAAGATCGCAGTTTTATGGAAGAATGAAATGCGGTAATAGTAAACATAGTACGCTAGTAAGTGGTCAGTAAAGTTATGAATGAATGAGAGCACGAGAGTGGTAATATGGAGCGCTTGTGGGTGCATTGGTAAAGAGGACCTTTACTACAACAGTAAAGAGGCTTGCACTGGTAATTATTTACAAAAATTTACTGGACTCTGGGGTGGTTCCCGCAGATTGGAAAACAGCCAATGTGACGCCACTGTTTAAAAAAGGAAGTAGACAAAAAGCAGGTAACGATAGGCCAGTCAGGTGAACTTCGGTTGTGGGGAAATTGCTTAAATCCATCATTAAGGAAGATAATAGCAAGACAACTGCATACAAATTGTCCCATTGGGAACGCCCAGCATGGGTTCATGAAGGGTAGGTCATGTTTAACTAACTTGGTGGAATTATTTGAGGACATTACTTGCATGGTGGACAATGGGTAACCTGTGGATGTCGTGTATGGGGATTTCCAGAAGGCATTTGACAAGGTGCCACACCAAAGGCTGCTACATAAGATAAAGTTGCACGAAATTACAGGTTACGTATTGGCATGGATAGAGGATGACTGAATTGTAGAAAATAAAGAGTAAGGGTAAATGGGTGTTTTTCTGGTTGGCGGTCAGTGGCTCGTGGTGTGCCTCAGGGATCAGTGTTGGGACTGCAATTGTTTACAATTTACATAGATGATTTGGAGTCGGGGACTAAGTGTGGTGTGTCAAAATTTGCAGATGACACTGAGATGAGCGATAGAGCAAAGTGTGCAGAAGACACTGAATGTCTGCAGAGGGATATATTGTCTCAGTGAGTGGGCAAAGCTTTGGCAGATGGAGGACAATGTCGATAAATGTGAGGTCATCCATTTTGCTGGGAATAACAATAAAAAAGCATTTTGGTTGTTGTGGTAAAAAGTTGCAGCATGCTGCTGTGCAGAGGGACTTGGGTATCCTTGTGCATGAATCGCTAAAAGTAGTATTGCAGGTGCAGCAGGTAATTAAAAAGGCAAATAGAATTTTGTCTGTCATTGCTCGAGGGATGGAGTTTAAAAACAGGGAGATAATGCTGCAGCTGTATAGGGTCCTGGTGAGGCCGCACCTGGAGTACTGTGTGCAGTTTTGGTCTCCTTAATTGAGAAGGGATACACTAGCACTGGACGGGGTGCAGAGGAGATTCACTCGGTTGATTCTAGAGTTGAGAGGGTTGGAATATGAGAAGAGACTGATTAGGCTGGGATTATACTCATTGGAAATCAGAAGAATGAGGGGAGATCTTATAAAAACATACAAGATTATGAAGGGAATAGATAAGGTCGAGGCAGGGAGGTTGTTTCCACTAGCAGGTGAAACTAGGACTAGGGGGCATAGCCTCAAAATTTAAGGAAGCAGATGCAGGACTGAGGACAGGAGGAACTTCTTCACCCAAAGGCTTGTGAATCTGTGGAATTCCGTGCTCAGTGAAGCGGTTGAAGCTACCTCGCTGAATGTTTTTAAGGCAAGGCTAGATAAATTTATGAACAGGAAAGGAATTAAGGTTTATGGTGAGAGGGCGGATAAGTGGAGCTGAGTCTCAAAAAGATCAGCCATGATCTTATTGAAAAGCGGGGCAGGCTCGAGGGGCCAGATGGCCTCCTCCTGCTCTTAGTTCTTATGTTGTTATGTTATAATGTTATAGTGCCTCACAAAAACCACAGAAAAGTTTATTTTAAGGCGATTGACACTGCATTACTAATGACGCGCCCGCCAGAGGTTCTGAGGAAGAACCACTTGACCCGAAACGTTAACTCTGTTTTTTCCCTCACAGATGCTGCCAGACTTGCTGAGCTTTTCCAGCAACTTTGTATTTTTTCCTGATTTGCAGCATCCGCAGTTCTTCTGGTTTTTACTGTGTGTTTTGGTATTGACTTACAGCGGGCTCTTTATTTATAGCTAGCTCTGTCTTTTAGGGTTTATTTGTACGGGGCCCTGTTTTACGGATAATTTACAGGTCGGCTCGATGCTGGGGTGTATTGACAGGTGCTCTGTGTTTTTGACTTTATTTAGAGGGAGCCCTGTGTTTTGCATTCTACTTTCTAGGGCATCTGTTTTAGAGGTCATTTAAAGGGAACTGTGTATTTGAGGGTATAATTACAGGGGGTTCTGTTTTCGGGATTATTTCAATTAAGCTCCTTGTTTTACCGGTTTTATGAAATGGGTCTTTGTCTGAGAGCTTGTTTACAGGCGTCTCTGAGGGTTTATTTACTGGAGGCACAGTTTTTGGGAGGATTTGCAGTGTGCACTGTGTTTCAGGGTTTATTTACAAGGAGCTCTGTATTTGACATGTAATTTACATGGGGCTCTGTCTTTTATTGTTTCTTATTGGGGGCTCTGTTTTACATTTTACTTCCTGAGGAACCTTTCTTAGGTTATATATAAAGGGGTCTCTGTGCTTGAGAGTGCAGTTACAGGCAGCTCTGTTTTTATCGTTTGTTTAAATGATGGTCTGCGTCGGAGATTATTTACAGAAAGCTTTGTGTTTCAGGCTTCATTGTGTATAAACCCTAAAACACAGACATCCCTGTCAATGAAGCTCTGTGTTTTAGGGTTTATTTACAGGGGGTTATGTGCCGGGGCCTCTGTGGTTTACATTTTACTTCGTGAGGTACCTTACTTCGGGTTTATTGAAAGGATCTCTGTGCTTGACAGTGTATTTACAGGGGCCTTTTTTTTCCCATTTGTTTAAATGAGGCTCTGCGTCGGAGATTATTTCCAGGAGGCATTGTGTTTCAGGATTAATTTAGAGGGATGTCTGCATTTTAGGGCGTACATACACGATGCTGTTTGTTTTTGGGATGATTTATAGTGAGCTCCGTGTTTTACAGGTTATTGAAAGGGGTCTCTGTTTTAGGGTTAGTTTGCAGGAGGCTGTTTATTTATAGGGAGCTTTGTCTTTTTCGGGTTATTTGTAAGGGGCGCTGTTTTACGGATAATTTACAGATGGGCTCAGTGTTCGAGTGTAATAAAAGGTGCTCAGTGTTTTCGGATTTATTTAGAAGGAGCCCTGTGTTTTACCTTATACTTCCTGGCAATGCGTGTTAGAGTTCATTTAAAAGGGTCTGTGTATTTGAGCATATAATTACAGGGGGCTCTGTTGTTGAAATTTGTTTAAATAGGACCCTGTGTTTTAGGGGTTATTTACACTGATGTCCGCGGTTTACGGGTTATTGAAAGGGGTCTCTGTGTTTGAGGGCCTCTGTGCAGGCGGCTCCGTGTTTGAGGGCAAGGAGTACGGCTGAAGCTGGGTTCGGTTTGGGCCTGAGGCTATGGTTAGTGTAGGATGAGGCGAGCGTTAGGCTGAGGGTTATGATTTGGGTTAGGCTTTGGGCTGAAGTTAGGCTTCGGGCTTACGCGAGGGTTAGCGTTAGGGCTGAATCTAGGGTTAAGGTTAGGGATATTTCTGAGAGTAGGAAGAAAGAAAACAGCTTCGCATACCCAGAGCCGGAGGGAGAGAAACTGCGTATTCTACAGGAGACTCGGGATGTATTGTAAACTTCACAGGTCAAATAGTATTACAGATTCATATGATCCCATTACCAGGAGGCACTGCCACAGAAATGACCCGCTAACAATGAGGAATTTGCCTGGTCCAAGCAAGTATTGAAACACTGTCAGAGGGACAGAATTGCTGGAGAGCATTGTAATCAGAGAGACAATACTGAGGTAGCGCCTCATTGCAAGAGGGTCAGAACTGAGGAAGTACCTCACATTTTTAGGGTGTGTAATGAGGTAATGCAGCAGTACCAGAGGGTCAGAACTGTTGGGGTGCATTATTGTGAGACGGTCAATACTGAGGTAGTGACTTATTCTCAAGGGGTCAGACTTGTGGGAGTGCCACACGATTGCAGCACTGTGACAATGCCAGCCTGAGACACTCCCTCATTGTCAGATAGTCAGTACTGTAAGGGCTTCAGTACTGAAGCAGTGCCTCATTGTCAAATGGTCCGCACTGAGGTATTGCAGCAGTGTCAGTGGGTCAGAACTGTGGGAGTGTATCAGTCATAGGGTCAAGACTGAGGCTGAGCCTTATTCTAAATTCTTCCTGGGGGAGTGCTACATAACTAAATTACATAATTTTTAAAAATGAGGCATCGGCTGAATGTGATCCTCTGACAATTGTGCACTCCTTCAGTACTGACACTACAACATAGAGGGACAGCCTCACGCGGACCCTCAGACAATGAGGCATTCTCTCATCACAATAATCTTTAATTGTAAACTAATCTGTAATACTATTTGACCTGTTAAGTTTACAATACATCCCGAGTCTCCTGTAGAATACGCAATTGCTCTCCCTCTGGTTCTGTCTCTGGGTATGCGAAGCTGTTTTCTTTTTCCCTGCCCCCAGAAATAACCCTACCCCAAACCTTAACCCGAGATTCAGCCCGAACGCTAACCTCTGCGTAAGCTCTGAGCCTAACCTCAGGCCAAACCCGAAACCTAACCTTCGCCTCAGGCCTAACACAAACCATAACCCTCAGCCCCAGCGCTGACCCTAACCTCACGTCGAACACTCGCCTCAGCCCTGAACAAAAGCCCTCAAACACCGAGCCCCCTGTAAATATACCCTCAGAAACCCCTTTCAATAACCCGCAAAACGCGGAGCTCACAGTAAATAACCCCGAAAACACAAAGCCCCATTTAAACCAATCTTAAAAACAATGCCCCCTGTAATTATACCCTCAAATACACGGACCCCTTTAAATGAACTCTAACACACATCACCCAGGAAGTAGAAGGTAAAATACAGGGCTCTCTCTAAGTAAATCCGAAAACACTGAGCACCTGTCATTACACCCCGCAATCAGCCCACCTGTAAACTATCCGTAAGACAGGGCCCCTTACAAATAAACTTTGAAAAGATAGACGTACCTATAAATAGCAGTCCCCGGTACATAAACCCGAAGACAGAGACGCCTTTCAGTAACCTGTAAAACACAGATCACTGTAAATAATCCCGACAACACAGAGCATCGTGTACAGATACCCTAAAAACACGGACATCCCTGCAAATGAACTCTGAAACACACAGCCTCCTGTATATATTCTCCGACGTAGAGTCTCATGTGAAAAAATGCTAAAAACAGAGCCCCCTGTAAATACACCCTTAAGCACAGAGACCCCTTTATATATAACCGAAGAAAGGTCACTCAGGAAATAAAGTGTAAAAGACACAGCCCCCAGTAAGAAACCGTAAACGACCGAGTCCCCTGTAAATAAAGTGTAAAATAGAGAGCTCCCAGGAAATAAACCCTTAAACAGTGCCCCCTGCAAATCGTCCCTGAAACTAAGCCTCCTGTAAATAAACTCTCAGAGGCGACACTACAAAAACGGAGCCTCCAATTAATAAACCCTAAAACACAAGCCTACTGTAAATCAAAATAAAATAACACAGCCCCCAGTACAGCACGGCGAATTGTTCGGATTGAGATAATACACCACAGTCTGAGGCAATGCCTCTTTGACAAAGAGTCAGCAATGGTGAGGTGAGACAACAAGGTGCAGGGCTGGATGAACACAGCAGGCCAAGCAGCATCATAGGAGCAGAGAGGCTGACGTTTCGGGCCTAGACCCTTCATCAGAAAAGGGGGAGGGGAAGGGCGTTCTGAAATAATTAGGGAGAGAGTGGGAGGCGGATAGAAGATGGGTAGAGGAGAGAATAGGTGGAGAGGAAACAAACAGGTCGAAGAGGTGGGGATGGGGCTAGTAAAGGTGAGTGTAGGTGGGGAGTTCGGAAGGGGATAGGTCAGTCCAGGGAGGACGGACAGGTCAAGGGGTCGGGATGAGGTTAGTCGGTAGGAGATGGAGGTGCGGCTTGAGGACGGAGGAGGGGATAGGTGGGAGGAAGAACAGGTTAGGGAGGCAGGGACGAGCTGGACTGGTTTTGGGATGCGGTAGGGGGAGGGGAGATTTTGAAACTTGTGAAATCCACATTGATACCATTGGGCTGCAGGGTTCCCAAGCGGAATATGAGTTGCTGTTCCTGCAGCCTTCGGGTGGCATCGTTGTGGCACTGCAGGAGGCCCAGGATGGACATGTCATCTGAGGAATGGGAGGGGGAGTTGAAATGGTTCGCGACTGGGAGGTGCAGTTGTTTATTGTGAACCGAGCGTAGGTGTTCTGCAAAGCGGTCCCCGAGCCTCTGCTTGGTTTCCCCGATGTAGAGGAAGCCACACCGGGTACAGCGGATGCAGTATACTACATTGGCAGATGTGCAGGTGAACATCTGCTTGATGTGGAAAGTCGTCTTGGGGCCTGGGATGGGGGTGAGGGAGGAGGTATGGGGGCAGGTGCAGCACTTCCTGCGGTTGCAGGGAAAAGTGCTGAGTGTGGTGGTGCTGGAGGGGAGGGATGAGCGGGCAAGGGAGTCAAGGAGAGAGTGGTCCCGCCGGAAAACAGATAAGGATGGGGAGGGAAAAATGCCTTTGGTGCTGGGGTTGATTGCAGATGGCGGAAGTGTCAGAGATGCTGCCAGCCCTGCTGAACTTTACCAGCAACTATGTTTTTGTTCCTGATTTTGCTGCATCCGCAGTTCCTTTAGTTTTTACATTGTTTTAGTGTTAATATACAGGGGGCTGTGTATTTCAGGGTTTATACTTTGGGCTCCTTTGTTTTAGGGTTTATTTACCAGGGGCTGATGAAGTTGTTCTGACTAAAGTGCTTATTTCAGCGAGATAAGCATAACAGAAGACTAAAATCTCAAATTCATCAGATAACCTAACATTTGATGCTGGTTAAATTAAAATGCTTATTTCAGCGAGTTAAGCACCTCAGAAGCCAAAAATCTGAACTTCACCAAATGACACAATTTTTTATGTTCGTTTGACTAACATGCTTATTTCAGTGAGATAAGCACTTCAGAAGATCAAAATCTCAACTTCACCAAATGACTCAACGTTTGATGTTGTTTTGACTAACGTGCTTATTTCAGCGAGATAAGCATATCAGAAGACTAAAATTTCAACTTCACCAAAGGACATAACTTTTGAGGCTGATTTGACTAAAATGCTTATTTCAGTGAGATAAGCACTTCAGCAGCCAAAATTCTCAACTTCACCAAATGACTTCAACGTTGAAGCCGTTTTGACTAAGATGCTTGTTTCACTCTGATAAGCACGACAGAAGACCAAAATCTGAACTTCACCAAATGACTCAAGTTTTGATGT
>NC_063375.1:4364596-4364806 GCF_021869965.1 Rhincodon typus
CATGCTTATTTCAGCGAATAAAGCACTTCAGAAGGCGAAAATCTCAATTTCACTGAATGACTTAATTTTTATTGGTGTTTTGAATAACATGCTTATTTCAGTGAGATAAGCAATTCAGAAAACCAAAATCTGAACTTGACCAAAAGACTCAACTTTTGATCATGGTTTGACTAACATCCTTATTTGAGTGAGATAAGCATTTCAGAAGTC
>NC_063375.1:4364816-4368975 GCF_021869965.1 Rhincodon typus
TCTCAACTTCACCAATGACTCAACTTTTGATGTTGTTTTGGCTAACGTGCTTATTTCAGCAAGATAAGCATATCAGAAGACTAAAATCTCAACTTCACCAAAGGACATAACTTTTGATGCTGGTTTGACAAAATATGGTTATCTCAGTGAGATGAGCAGTACACAAGTCAAAAATCTCAACTTCATCAAATGACTTGATTTTTAATGTTGGTTAGACTAAAATGCTAATTTCAGTGAGGTAAGCAATTGAGAAGACTAAAATCTGAACTTCACCACATGACTCAATTTTTAATGTTGTTTTGACTAACATGCTTATTTCAGTGAGATAAGCACTTCAGAAAACCAAAATCTGAACTTCAACAAATGACTCAAGTTTTGATGTTGCCGAGACCTAACATGATTATTTGAGTGAGATAAGCACTTCAGGAGTCAAAAATCTTAACTTCACCATCTGACTTAATTTTCGATGCTGTTTTGACTGACATGCTTATTTAACTCAGATAAGGACTTCAGAAGTCAAAAATCTCAACTTCACCAAATGACTCAACTTTAACCCTAACCCTTTTCTGATGAAGGGTCGAGGCCCGAAACGTCAGCCTCTCTGCTCCTATGATGCTGCTTGGCCTGCTGTGTTCATCCAGCCCTGCACCTTGTTGTCTCGGATTCTCCAGCATCTGCAGTTCCTACTATCTCTGACTCAATTTTTAATGTTGTTTTGACTAACTTGCTTATTTCAGCGAGATAAGCATATCAGAAGTCAAAAATCTTAACTTCACCAAATGACTTAATATTTAATGCTGGTTTGACTAAAATGCTTATTTCAGTGAGATAAGGACTTCAGAAAACCAAGATCTGAACTTCACCAACTGACTCAAGTTTTAATGTTGGTTTGACTAACATGCTTGTTTCAAAGATTTAAGCACTTCAGAAGTCAAAAATCTCATCGTCAACAAATGACTTAATTTTTGATTCTGTTTTGACTAACATGCTTATTTCAGTGAGATAAGCATATCAGAAAACAAAAAAGTCAACTTCACCAAATGACCTAACTTTTGATGTTGCTTTGACTGACTTGCTTATTTCAGTGAAATAAGCACCTCAGAAGTCAAAAATCTCAACTTCACCAATTGACTCAACTTTTGATTTTGTTGGATTAAAATGCTTATTTCAGCGAGTTAAGAACTTCACAAGACCAAAATCTGAACTTCACCAAATCAGGTAGTTTTTGAAGTTGGTTTGAATGACATGCTTATTTCATTGAGATAAGCACTTCTGAAGATCAAAATCTCAACTTCACCAAATGACTCAACTTTTGATGTTGTTTTGACGAACATGCTTATTTCAGCTTGTTCAGCACTTCAGAAGGCTAAAATCTCAACTTCACCAAATGACTCAACTTCTAATTCTTGTTGGATTAAAATGTTTATTTCAGCGAGTTAAGCGCTTCAGAAGACCAAAATCTGAACTTCACAAATTGACTCAAGTTTTGATGTTTGTTTGGCTAACATGTTTCTTTGAGTGAGATAAGCACTTCAGAAGTCAAAAATCTCAACTTCACCAAATGACTTAAAATTTAGATGTTGTTTTGAAAAATTTGCTTATTTCAGCGAGATAAGCATGTCAGAAGTATAAATTCTCAAAATCACCAAATGACCTAACTTTTGATGCTGGTTGGATTATAATTCTTCTTTCAGCGAGATAAGCAATTCAGAAGATCAAAATCTCAACTTCACCAAATGACACAACTTTTGATCTTGTTTTGACTATAGTGCTTATTTCAGCGAGTAAGCATTGCAGAAGACCAAAATCTCAACTTCAACAAGACACTCAACTTTTGATGCTGTTTTGACTGGCATGCTTACTTCAGTCGGAAAAGCACTTCAGAAGACCAAAATCTGAACTTCACCACTGACTCAAATTTTGATGTTGGATTGACTAACAGGATTCCTACAGTGAAATAAGCACTTCAGAAGTGAAGAAGTTCGACTTCACCAAATGACGCAAGTTTTGATGTTGTTTTGAGTAACATGCATTTTTGAGTGAGATAAGCACTTCAGAAGGTCAAAATCTAAAATTCACCAAATGACTTAATTTTTTAAGCTGTTTTGACTAACATGCTTATTTCACTCACATAAGCACTTCAGAAGTCCAAAATCTGAACTTCAACAAATGAGTCAACTTTTGATGCTGGTTTGACTAACATGTTTATTTCAGGCAGAAAAGCACTTCAGAAATCAAAAATCTCAACTTCACCAAAAGTCTCAACTTTTGATCTTGTTTTGACTGACGTGCTTATTTCAGCGAGATAAGTATATCAGAAGACTAAAATCTCACGTTCACAAGATGACCTAACTTTTGATGCTGCTTAAATTAAAATGCTTATTTCAGCGAGTTAAGCACCTCAGAAGCCAAAAATCTGAACTTTACCAAATGACTTGATTTTTGATTCTGGTTAGACCAACATGCTTTTTTCAGCAAGTTAAGCGCTTCAGAAGATCAAAACCGCAACTTCATCAAATGACTCAACTTTTGATGTTGTTTTGACTAATGTGCTTATTTCAGCATATCAGAAGACCAAAATCTCAATTTCACCAAGACACTCAACTTTTTTGCTGGTTTGAATAAAATGCTTATTTCAGCGAGATAAGCACATCAGAATACTAAAATCTCAACTTCACCAAAGGAAGTAACTTTTAATGCTGATTTGACTGAAATGTTTATTTCAGTGAGACACGCACTTCAGAAGTCAAAAATCTCAACTTCGCCAAATGACTTAATTTTTGATGCTGTTTTGACTAACATGCTTATTTCACTCAGATAAGCACATCAGAAGAACAATTTCTGAACTTCACCAAATGAGTTAGTTTTTGATGTTGGTGTGAATGACATCCTTATTTCATTGAGATAAGCACTTCTTAAATCAAAGATCTCAACTTCACCAAATGAAATAAGCATGTCATTCAAACCAACATCAAAAACTAACATTTTTGATGAAGCGAGATATTGGTCTTCTGAAGTGCTTATCTGAGTTAAATAAGCATGTTAGTCAAAACAGCATCAAGCATTAACTCAGATGGTGAAGTTGAGATTTTTGATTTTTGAAGTGCTTATCTCACTGAAATAAGCATTTTAGTCCAACTTGCGTCCAAATTTAGGTCCTTGGGTGAAGCTGAGATTTTTGACTTCTGAAGTGCTTGTCTCGCTGAAACAAGCAATTTTTTCCAACCAGCATCAAAAATTGAGTCATCTGGTGAAGTTGAGATCATAGCTTTCTGAAGTGCTTAAATCGCTGAAATAAGCATGTCAGTCGAACCAACATCAAAACTTGAGTCATTTGGTGAAGTTCAGATTTTGGTTTTCTGAGGTGCTTATCTTACTGAAATAAGCATGATAGTCAAAACAGCATTAAAAATTAAGTCATTTGTTGATGTTGAGATTTTTGACTTCTGAAGTGCTTATCTCACCCAAATAATCATTTTAGTCCAGGCAACATCAAAACCTGAGTCATTTGTTGAAGTTCAGATTTTGGTCTTCTGAAGTGCGTTTCCCACTGAAATAAGCATGTTAGTCAAAACAACATCAAATGTTCAGTGTCTTGTTGAAGTTGAGATTTTGGTCTTCTGCTATTCTTATCTCGCTGAAATAAGCACGTTAGTTCAAACAAGATCAAAAGTCGTGTCACTTGGTGAAGTTGAGATTTTGATCTTCTGAAGTGCTTAACTCGCTGAAATAAGCAATTTAGTCCAACTAGAATCAAAAATCAAGTCATTTGGTGAAGTTCAGATTTTTGGATTCTGAGGTGCTTAACTCGCTGAAATAAGCATTTTAATTTCAACATCATCAAAAGTTAGATCATCTGGTGAAGGTTAGATTTTCGTCATCTGATATGCTTATCTCGCGGAAATAAGCATGTTAGTCAAATCAACATTAAAAATTGAGTCATTTGGTGAAGTTCAGATTTTAGTTTTCTCAAGTGCTTAACTCACCGAAATAAGCATTTTGTCTAACCAGCATCAGAAATCAAGTCATTTGATGAAGTTCAGATTTTTGACTTCTGTAGTGCTCATCTCACTGAAATAAGCATTTTAGTCAAACCAGCATCAAAAGTTATGTCCGTTGGTGAAGTTGAGATTTCAGTCTTCTGATATGCATATCTCGC
>NC_063375.1:4368985-4385777 GCF_021869965.1 Rhincodon typus
AATCATTTGGTGAAGCTGAGATTTTTGACTTCTGAAATGCTTAACTCACTGAAATCAGCATGTTAGTCAAACTAACATAAAATTTGAGTCGTTTGGTGGAGTTCAGATTTTTGTCCTCTGAAGTGCTTATCTCATTGAAAAAAGAATTTTAATCCTACCAGCATCTAAAATTATGTCATTTGGTGGAGTTGAGATTTTTCCCTTCTGAAGTGCTTGTTTCAGTCAAATAAGCAGGTCAGTCAAAACAACATCTAACGTTGAGTCATTTGGTGAAGTTGAGATTTTTGACTTTAGAAGTGCTTATCTCACTCAAATAAGCATGTTAGTCAAACCAACATCAAAACTGGAGTCATTTGGAGAAGTTCAGCTTTTGGTCTTCTGAAGTGCTTAACTCGCTGAAATAAGCATTTTAATCCAAACAGCATAAAAATTTAAATTATTTGATGAAGTTAAGATTTTTGAGTTCGAAAGTGCTTAACTCGCTGAAATAAGCATGTTAATCAAAACAACATCAAAAGTTGAGTCACTTGGTGAAGTTGAGATTTTTGAATTCTGAAGTCCTTATCGCACTCAAATAAGCATGTTAGTCAAAACAACATTAAAAATTGAGTCATTTGGTGAAGTTCAGATTTTAGTCTTCTCAAGTGCTTAACTCACTGAAATAAGCATTTTAGTCTCACCAGCAACAAAAATCAATTCATTTGATGAAGCTGAGATTATTGAATTCTGTAGTGCTCATCTCACTGAAATAAGCGTTTAAGTCAAACCAGCATCAAAAGTTATGTCCTTTGGTGAAGTTGAGATTTTAGTCTTCTGATATGCTTATCTCGCTGAAATAAGCACGTTTTTCAAAACAACATCAAAAGTTGAATCATTTGGTGAAGCTGAGATTTTTGACTTCTGAAATGCTTAACTCGCTGAAATCAGCATGTTAGTCAAACTGACATAAAATTTGAGTCATTTGGTGAAGTTCAGATTTTTGTCCTCTGAAGTGCTTATCTCATTGAAAAAAGAATTTTAATTCTACCAGCATCTAAAATTATGTCATTTGGTGGAGTTGAGATTTTTCCCTTCTGAAGTGTTTGTTTCAGTCCAAAAAGCAGGTCAGTCAAAACAACATCTAACGTTGAGTCATTTGGTGAAGTTGAGATTTTTGACTTTAGAAGTGCTTATCTCACTCAAATAAGCATGTTAGTCAAAACAACATTAAAAATTGAGTCATTTGGTGAAGTTCAGATTAGCTCACTGAAATAAGCATGTTAGTCAAATCAACATCAAAAGTTCAGTCATTTGGTGAAGTTCAGATTTTTGACTTCTGAAGTGCTTATCTCACTCAAATATGAATGTTAATCAAAAGAACATGAAAAGATAAGTCATTAGGTGAATTTGAGATTTTGATCTTCTGACCTGCTCATCTCAAAGAAATCAACACATCATTCAAACCAACATAAAAAAAAAACAACTCATTTGGTGAGGTTGAGATATTGGTATTATCCGAGTGAAATAAGCGTCCTAGTCAAATCAGCATCAGTAATTATGTCATTTGATGAAGTTGAGATTTTTGAATACCGAAGTGCTCATCTCACTCAAATAAGCATGATAGTCAAACAAACATCGAAACTTGAGTCATTTTGTGAAGTTCAGAGTTTGGACTTCTCAAGTGCTTAACTCGCTGAAAGAAGCATTTTAATCCAAACAGCTTCAAAAGTTGAGTCATTTGGTGAAGTTGAGATTTTTGACTTCTGAAGTTCTTATCTCACTCAAATATGCATATTACTCAAAACAACATCAAAAGTTGAGTCATTTGGTGAAGTTGAGATTTTTGACTTCTGAAATGGTCATCTCACTCAAATAAGCATGTTAGTCAAACCATCAGCAAAACTAGAGTCATTTGGTGAAGTTCAGGTTTTTTGGTTCTGAAGAGCTTAACTCACTGAAATAAGCATTTTAAATCAACAAACATCAAATGTAGTTTCATTTCGTAAAGTTGATATTTTGATCTTCTGAAGTGTTTAACTCGCTGAAATCAGCATGTTTGTCAAACTAACATAAAATTTGAGTCATTTGGTGAAGTTCAGACTTTTGTCTTCTGAAGTGCTTATCTCATTGAAATAAGAATTTTAATCCTACCAGCATCAAAAATTATGTCATTTGATGAAGTTGAGATTTTTTACTTCGGTCGTGCTCATCTCACTGAAATAAGCATGTTCGTCAAACCACCATCAAAAGTTATGTCCGTTGGTGAAGTTGAGATTTCAGTCTTCTGATATGCTTATCTCGCTGAAATAAGCACGTTAGTGAAAACAACATCAAAAGTTGAGACATTTGGTGAAGTTGAGATTTTAGCCTTCTGAAGTGCTTAAATCGCTGAAATAGGCACGTTAGTCAAAACAACATCAAAAGTTGTGTCATTTGGTGAAGTTGAGATTTTGATCTTCTGAAGTGCTTATCACAATGAAATAAGCATGTCATTCAAACCAAAATCAAAATCTAACTCGTTTGGTGAAGTTCAGATATTGGTCTTCTGATGTGCTTATCTGAGTGAAATAAGCATGTTAGTCAAAACAACATGAAAACTTGAGTCATTTGGTGAAGTTAAGATTTTGGTTTTCTTAAGTGCTTATCTCACTGAAATAAGCATGTTAGTCAAAACAGCATTAAAAATTAAGTCATTTGGTGAAGTTGAGATTTTTGACTTCTGTAGTGCTCATCACACTGAAAGAAACATTTTTTGTCAAACCACCGTCAAAAGTTATGTCCTTTGGTGAATTGAGATTTTAGTCTTCTGATATGATTATCTCACTGAAATAAACACGTTAGTCAAAACAACATCAAAAGTTGAGTCATTTGGTGAAGTTGAGGTTATCTTCTTCTGATATGCGTATCTCGCTGAACTAATAATGTTATTCAAACCAACATCAAAAGTTAGGTCATTTGGTGACGTTGAGATTTTAGTCTTCTGAAAAGCTTATCTCGCTGAAATAAGCATTTTAGTCAAACCAGCATCAAAATTTGAGTATCTTGGTGAAATTGAGATTTTGAAATTCTCATATGCTTATCGAGCTTAAATAAGCACGTTAGTCAACAACATCAAAAGTTGAGTCGTTTGCAGAAGTTGAGATTTTGACCTTCTGAAGTGCTTAACTCGCTGAAATAAGCATGTTAGCCAAACGAACATAAAAAAAAATTGTCATTTGATGAAGTTCAGATTTTAATCTTCTGAATTGCTTACCTCGCAGAAATAAACGTTTTAGTCTAACCAGAATCAAATATCAAGTCAACAAGGTGCAGGGCTGGATGAACACAGCAGGCCAAGCAGCATCATAGGAGCAGAGAGGCTGACGTTTCGGGCCTAGACCCTTCATCAGAAAAGGGGGAGGGGAAGGGGGTTTTGAAATAAATAGGGAGAGAGTGGGAGGCGGATAGAAGAGGGATAGAGGAGAGGATAGGTGGAGAGGAAACAAACAGGTCGAAGAGGCGGGGATGGGGCCAGGAAAGGTGAGTGTAGGTAGGGAGTTAGGAAGGGGATAGGTCAGTCCAGGGAGGACGGACAGGTCAAGGGGGCGGGATGAGGTTGGTCGGTAGGAGATGGAGGTGCGGCTTGGGGTGGGAGGAGGGGATAGGTGGGAGGAAGAACAGGTTAGGGAGGCAGGGACGAGTTGGACTGGTTTTGGGATGCGGTGGGGGGAGGGGAGATTTTGAAACTTGTGGGATCCAACGCATCATCCTCCGACACTTCCGCCATCTGCAATCCGACCCCACCACCAAAGACATCTTTCCCTCCCCACCCTTATCTGCTTTCCGGAGGGACAACTCTCTCCGTGACTCCCTTGTCCGCTCCACACTCCCCTCCAGCTCCACCACACCCGGCACTTTTCCCTGCAACCGCAGGAAGTGCTACACCTGCCCCCATACCTCCTCCCTCACCCCCATCCCAGGCCCCAAGAAGACTTTCCACATCAAGCAGATGTTCACCTGCACATCTGCCAATGTGGTATACTGCATCCGCTGTACCCGGTGTGGCTTCCTCTACATCGGGGAAACCAAGCGGAGACTCGGGGACCGCTTTGCAGAACACCTACGCTCGGTTCGCAACAAACAACTGCACCTCCCAGTCGCGAACCATTTCAACTCCCCCTCCCATTCCTCAGACGACATGTCCATCCTGGGCCTCCTGCAGTGCCACAACGATGCCACCCGAAGGTTGCAGGAACAGCAACTCATATTCCGCTTGGGAACCCTGCAGCCCAATGGTATCAATGTGGATTTCACAAGTTTCAAAATCTCCCCTCCCCCCACCGCATCCCAAAACCAGTCCAACTCGTCCCTGCCTCCCTAACCTGTTCTTCCTCCCACCTATCCCCTCCTCCCACCCCAAGCCGCACCTCCATCTCCTACCGACCAACCTCATCCCGCCCCCTTGACCTGTCCGTCCTCCCTGGACTGACCTATCCCCTTCCTAACTCCCTACCTACACTCACCTTTCCTGGCCCCATCCCCGCCTCTTCGACCTGTTTGTTTCCTCTCCACCTATCCTCTCCTCTATCCCTCTTCTATCCGCCTCCCACTCTCTCCCTATTTATTTCAAAACCCCCTTCCCCTCCCCCTTTTCTGATGAAGGGTCTAGGCCCGAAACGTCAGCCTCTCTGCTCCTATGATGCTGCTTGGCCTGCTGTGTTCATCCAGCCCTGCACCTTGTTGTCTCGGATTCTCCAGCATCTGCAGTTCCTACTATCTCAAATATCAAGTCATTTGGTGAAGTTCAGATTTTGGTCTTCTGAAGTGCTTCGCTCACTCAAATATGCATGTTACTCAAAACAACATCAAAGCTTGATTCATTTGGTGAAGTCGAGATTCTTCACTTCTGAAGTACTTATTTCACTGGAGGAAGCCTGTTAGTCAATCCAACATCAAAACCTGAGTCAATTAATGAAGTTCACATTTTGGTCTAATGAAGTGCTTATCTCACTCAAATAAGAATGTTAGTCAAAACATCATCAAAACTACAGTCATTTGGTGAAGTTCAGGTTTTGGTCTACTGAAGAGCTGAACTCGCTGTAATAAACATTTTTTCCAACCAGCATCAAAAGTTGTGTCATTTGGTGAAGTTGACATCTTAGCATTCTGAAGTGTTTAAATGGTTGAAATAAGCTTGTTAGTCAAACCAACATCAAAACTTGAGTCATTTGTGAGGTTCAGATTTTGGTTTTCTGAACTGCTTATCTCACTGAAAGCGCATGTTAGTCAAAACAGCATTAAAAATTAAGTCATTTACTGAAGTTGAGATTTTTGACTTCTGAAGTGTTTATCTCACTCAAATAAACATGTTCATCTAACCAACATAAAAACTTGAGTTATTTTTTGAAGTTCAGATTTTGGTCTTCTGAAGTGCTTATCTGATTGTAATAAGCATGTTAGTCAAAACAGCATAAAAAAAATTAAGTCATTTGGTGAAGTTGAGATTTTTGACTTCACAAGTGCTTATCTCACTTAAATAAGCATTTTAGTCATACCAGCATCAAAAGTTGAGTATTTTGGTGAAGTTGCGATTTTGGACTTCCGATATGCTTATCTAACTGAAATAAGCAAGTTAGTCAAAACAACATCAAAAATTGAATCAGAGATAGTAGGAACTGCAGATGCTGGAGAATCCGAGACAACAAGGTGCAGGGCTGAATGAACACAGCAGGCCAAGCAGCATCATAGGAGCATCTTTTCTGATGAAGGGTCTCGGCCCGAAACGTCAGCCTCTCTGCTCCTATGATGCTGCTTGGCCTGCTGTGTTCATCCAGCCCTGCATCTTGTTGTCTAACATCAAAAATTTGGTGAAGTTCAGATTTAGGTCTACTGATGTGCTTATTTGCTGAAATAGGCATTTTAATCCAACCAGCATCAAAAATTAAGTCATTTGGTAAAGTCGAGATTTTAGCCTTCTGAAGTGCTTAACTCGCTGAAATAAGCATGTTAGCCTAAACAAAAGCAAAAGATGTGTCATTTGGTGGATTTGAGATTTTGATCTTCCGACGTGCTTATCTCAATGAAATAAGCATGTCATTCAAACCAACATCAGAAAATAACTCATTTGGTGAAGTTCAGATATTGGTCTTCTGATGTGCTTATCTGAGTGAAATAAGCATGTTAGTCAAAACAGCATCAAAAATTAAGTCATTTGTAGACTTTGAGATTTTTGACTTCTGAAGTGCTTTTATCGCTGAAATGAGCATGTTAGTCAAAACCACATCAAAACTTGAGTCATTTGGTGAAGTTCATAGTTTGGTTTTCTGAATTGCTTATCTCACTGAAATAAGAATTTTGTCAAAACAGCATAAAAAGTTCAGTGTCTTGTTGAAGTTGAGATTTTGGTCTTCTGCTATGCTTATCTCGCTGAAATAAGCACGTTAGTCAAAACAACATCAAAAGTTGTGTTATTTGGTGAAGTTGTGTTTTTGATGTTCTGAAGTGCTTATCTCAATGAAATAATCATGTCATTCAAACCAACATCAAAAACTAACTCATTTTTGAAGTTCAGGTATTGGTCTTGTGACGTCCTTATCTGAGTGAAATAAGCAGGTTAGTCAAACAGCATCAAAAATTAAGTCATTTGTTGACGTTGAGATTTTTGACTTCTGAAGTGCTTGAATCGCTGAAATAAGCATTTTAATCAAACCAGCATCAAAAATCATGTCATTTGATGAAGTAGAGATTTTTGACTTTCTGTAGTGCTCTTCTCACTAAAATAAGCATTTTTTTTTTGTCAAACCAGCATCAAAAGATATTTCCTTTGGTGAAGTTGAGATTTTCATCTTCTGATATGCTTACCTCGCTGAAATAAGGACTTTAGTCAAAACAACATCAGAAGTTGAGTCATTTGTTGAAGTTGAGATTTTTGACTTCAGGAATGCTTATCTCACTCAAATAAGCATGTTAGTGAAACCATCATCAAAACTAGAGTCATTTGGTGGAGTTCAGGTTTTGGTGTTCTGAAGAGCTTAACTCGCTGAACTAAGCATTTTAAACCAAACTGCACCAAAAGTTGTGTCATTTGGAGAAGTTGAGATTTTGGCATTCTGAAGTGCTTAACTCGCTGAAATAAGCATGTTAGTTAAAACAACATCAAAAGTTGAGTCATTTGGTGAAGTCGAGATTCTTCACGTCTGAAGTGCTTATTTCCCTGGAGGATTCATGTTTATCAATCCAACATCAAACTTTGAGTCATTTAGTGAAGTTCAGATTTTGGTATTCTACAGTACTTATCTCACTGAAATAAGCATGCTGTCAAAACCGCATAAAAAGTTGAGTGTCTTGTTGAAGTTGAGATTTTAGTCTTCTGCTATGATTATCTAACTGAAATAAGCACGTTAGTCAAAACAACGTCAAAAGTTGTGTCATTTGGTGAAGTTGAGATTTTGATCTTCTGAAGTGCATAACTCTCTGAAATGAACGTTAGTCAAATTAACATAAAAAATTGAGTCATTTGGTAAAGTTCAGATTTTTGTCTTCTGAAGTGCTTATATCGCTGAAATAAGCGTTTTAATCCAAAAAGAATTAAAAACTAAATCATTTGGTTAAGTTGAGGTTTTTGCTTAACTCGCTGAAATAAGCATGTTATTCAAAACAACATCAAAAGTTGAGTCTCGTGGTGAAGTTGAGATTTTTGACTTTGAAGGCCTTTTATCACTCAAATAAGCATGTTACTCAAAACAACATTAAAAGTTGCGTCATTTGGTGAAGTTCAGATTTTAGTCTTCCCAAGTGCTTATCTCACTGAAATAAGCATGGTGTCAAAACAGCATAAAAAGTTGAGTGCCTTGTTGAAGTTGAGATTTTCGCCTTCTTATATGCTTATCTCGCTGAAATAAGCACGTTGGTCAAAGCAACATCAAAAGTTGAGTCGTTTGCTGAAGTTGAGATTTTGAACTTCTGAAGTGCTTAACTCGCTGAAATAAGCATGTTCGCCAAACAAACATAAATAAATTGTGTCATTTGATGAAGTTCAGATTGTAATCTTCTGAAGTGTTTCCCTCGCAGAAATAAACATTTTAGGCTAACCAGCATCAAAAGTTAAGTCATTTGGTGAAGTTCAGATCTTAGCCTTCTGAAGTGCTGAGATCGCTGAAATAAGCATGTTAGTCAAACCAACATTAAAACTTGAGTCATTTGGTGAAGTTCATATTTTGGTCTTCTGAAGTGCTTATCTGATTGAAATAAGCATGTTACTGAAAACAGCATCAAAAATTAAGTCATTTGGTGAAGTTCAGAGTTTAGTCTTCTGAAGTGCTTTGCTCACTCAAATATGCATGTTACTCAAAACAACATCAAAGCTTGAGTCATTTGGTGAAGTCGAGGTTCTTGACTTCTGAAGTACTTATTTCACTGGAGGAAGCCTGTTAGTCAATCCAACATCAAAACTTGAGTCAATTAGTGAAGTTCACATTTTGGTCTAATGAAGTGCTTTTCCCACTGAAATAAGCATATTAGTCAAAACAGCATCAAAAGTTTAGTGTCTTGTGAAAGTTGAGAGTTTGGTCTTCAGCTATGCTTATCTCTCTGAATTAAGCACGTTCGTCAAAACAATATCAAAAGTTGTGTCATTTGGTGAAGTTGAGATTTTGATCTTCTGAAGTGCTTAACTCGCTGAAAAGAGCATGTTAGTCAAACTAACATCAAAATTTGAGTCATTTGGTGAAGTTCAAATTCATGTCTACTGATGTGCTTAACTCGCTGAAATAAGCATTTTAATCCAACCAGCATCAAAAATTAATTCATTTAGTGAAGTTGAGATTTTTGCCTTCAGAAGTGCTTATCTCACTCAAATATGCATGTTAATCAAAAGAACATGAAAAGTTGAGTCATTTGGTGACGTCGAGATTTTGATCTTCTGACGTGCTAATCCCAAAGAAATCAACACGTCATTCAAACCAACATCAAAAAAGAAACAACTGATTTGGTGAGGTTGGGATATTGGTATTACGATGTGATTATCTGAGTGAAATAAGTATCTTAGTCAAAACAGCATCAGTAATTATGTCATTTGATGAAGTTGAGATTTTTTGAATTCTGAAGTGCTTATCTCACTCAAATAAGCATGATAGTCAAACAACCATCGAAACTTGAGTCATTTTGTGAAGTTCAGAGTTTGGACTTCTCAAGTGCTTAACTCGGTCAAAGAAGCATTTTAACTCAAACAGCATCAAAAGTTGACTCATTTGGTAAAGTCGAGATTTTAGCATTCTGAAGTGCTGAACTTGCTGAAATAAGCATGTTAGTCAAAACAACAGCAAAAGTTGTGTCATTTGGTGGATTGGAGATTTTGATCTTCTGAAGCGCTTATCTCAATGAAATAATCATGTCATTCAAACCAACATCAAAAACTAACTCATTGGGTGAAGTTCAGATATTGGTCATGTGATGTTCCTATCTGAGTGAAATAAGCATGTTCGTCAAACAGCATCAAAAATTAAGTCATTTGTTGACGTTGATATTTTTGACTTCTGAAGTGCTTATATCTCTGAAATAATCATGTTAGTGAAACCAACATCAAAACTTGAGTCATTTGTTGAAGTTGATATTTTTGACTTCTGAAGTGCTTATCTCACTGAAATAAGCATGTTAGTCAAAACAGCATGAAAAAGTAAGTCATTTGCTGAAGTTGATATTTTTGACTTCACAAGTGCTTATCTGACTCAAATAAGCATGTTAGTCTAAACAACATCAAAACTGGAGTCAGTTGGTGAAGTTCAGATTTTGGTCTTCTGAAGTGCTAAGCCGAGTGAAATAAGCATGTTAGCAAAAACAGCATCAACGTTGAAGTCATTTGGAGAAGTTGAGATTTTTGACTTCTGAAGTGCTTATCTCACTGAAATAAGAATTTTAATCAAATCAGCATCAAAAGTTAGGTCCTTTGGTGAAGTTGAGATTTTAGTCTTCTGATATACTTAACTCCGCTGAAATAAACATTTCAGTCAAACCAGCACTAAAATTTGACTGTCTTGGTGAAATTGACATTTTGGTCTTCTGATATGCTTATCTCGCTGAAATAAGCACGTTAGTCAAAACAACATCAAAAGTTGAGACATTTGGTGAAGTTGAGATTTTTATTTTATGAAGTGCTTAACTCGCTGAAAGAAGCATGCTGGTCAAACCAAGATCAAAACTTGAGTCATTTGGTGAAATTCAGATTTTTGGCTTTTGAAATGCTTAACTCGTTGAAAGAAGCATTTTAATTTAAACAGCATCAAAAGTTAGGTCATCTGCTGAAGGTGAGATGTCAGTCTTCTGATATGCTTCTTTCGCTGAAATAAGCACGTTAGTCAAAACAACATCAAAAGTTAGGACCTTTGTTGAAGTTGAGATTTTTGACTTCTGAAATGCTTATCTCACTCAAATAATAATATTAGACAAACCAACATCAAAACTCGAGTCATTCGGTGAAGTTCAGATTTTGGTCTTCTGAAGTGCTTATCTGAGTGAAATAAGCATGTTAGTCAAAACAGCATTAAAAATTAAGTCAGATGGTGAAGTTGAGATTTTTGATTTCTGAAGTGCTTATGTCACTGATTTAAGAATTTTAGTCGAACCAGCGTCCAAAGTTAGGTCCTTTGCTGCAGTTGAGAGTTTTGACTTCTGAAGTGCTTATCTCATGCAAATAATCATGTTACTCAAAACAACATCAAAACTTGATTCGTTTGGTGAAGTTCAGATTTTGGTTTTCTGAAGTGCTTATCTCACTGAAGTAAGCATGTTAGTCAAAACAGCATGAAAAATTAAGTCATTTGGTGAAGTTGAGATTTTTGACTTCTGAAGTGCTTATCTCACTGAAATAAGCATTTTAGTCAAACCAGCATCAAAAGTTGAGAGTCTTGGTGAAATTGAGATTTTGGTCTTCTGATATGCTTATCTCTCTGAAATAAGAACGTTAGTCAAAACATTTGGTGAATTGAGATTTTTGATTTCTGAAGAGCTTATTCACTGAAATGAGCATGTTAGTCAAACCAACATGAAAACTTGAGTCATTTGGTGAAGATCAGATTTTAGTCTACTGAAGAGCTTAACTCGCTGAAATAAGCATTTTATTCCAACGAGCATCAAAAGTTGAGTCATTTAGTGAAGTTCAGATTTTGGTCTTCTGATGTGCTTATCTCACCGAAATAAGCATGTTGTCAAAACAGCATAAAAAGTTGAGTGTCTTGTTGAAGTTGAGATTTTGGTCTTCTGCTGTTCTTACCTCGCAGAAATAAGCACGTCAGTCAAAACAACGTCAAAAGTTGTGTCATTTAGTGAAGTTGAGATTTTGATCTTCTGAAGTGCTCAACTCGCTGAAATCAGCATGTGAGAAAAACTAAGATCAAAAATTGAGTCAATTGGTGAAGTTCAGATTTTTGTCTTCTGAAGTGCTTATCTCGCTGAAATAAGCATGTTCGTCAAAACAACATCAAAAGTTGAGTCATTTGGTGAAGTTGAGATTTTTGACTTCTGAAATATTTCTCTCAATCAAATAAGCATGTCATTCAAACGATCATCAAAGCTACAGTCATTTGGTGAATTTCAAGTTTTGGTGTTCTGAAGAGCTTAACTCGCTACAATAAGCATTTTAAACTGACCAGCATTAAAAGTTGTGTCATTTGGTGAAGCTGAGGTTTAAGCCTTCTGAAGTGCTTAACTCGCTGAAATAAGCATGTTAGTCAAACGAATATAAAAAATTGTGTCATTTTCTGAAGTTGAGAGTTTTGACTTCTGAAGTGCTTATCTCACTCAAATAAGCATGTTAGTCAAACCAACATCAAAACTTGAGTCATTTGTTGAAGTTCAGATTTTGGTCTTCTGAACTGCTTATCTGAGTGAAATAAGCATGTTAGTCAAAACAGCATAAAAAATTAAGTCATTTGGTGAAGTTTGATTTTGGTCTTCTGAAGTGCTTATCTCACTCAAATATGCATGTTACTCAAAACAAAATCAAAATTTGAGTCATTTGGTGAAGTCGAGTTTCTTCACTTCTGAAGTGCTTATTTCACTGAAGAAAGCCTGCTAATCAATCCAACATCAAAATTTGAGTCATTTAGTGAAGTTCAGATGATGGTCCTCTGAAGTGGTTTTCTCACTGAAACAAGCATTTTAGTCAAAACAGCATCAAAAGTTGAGTGTCTTGTTGAAGTTGAGATTTTGGTCTTCTGCTAGTCTTATCTCGCTGAAAGGAGCATGTTATGCAAACTAACATCAAAAATTGATTCATTTGGTGAAGTTCAGATTTTTGCATTCTGAAGTGCTTATCTCGCTGAAATAAGAATTTTAATCCAACCAGCACAAAAATGATGTCATTTGGTGAAGTTGCGATTTTTGCCTTCTGAAGTGCTCACCTCACTCAAATAAGCATGTTAGTCAAAACAACATCTGAAGTTGAGTCAGTTGGTGAATTTGAGATTTTTGACTTCTGAAGTGGTTAACTCACTCAAATAAGCATTTCGTCAAAACAACATTAAAAATTGAGTCAATTGGTGACGTTCAGAGTTTAGTCTTCTCAAGTGCTTAGCTCACTGAAATAAACATTTCAGTCTAACCAGCATCAAAAATCAAGTCATTTGATGAAGTTGAGATTTTTGACTTCTGTAGTGCTCAACTCACTGAAATAAGCATTTTAGTCAAACCAGCATTAAAAGTTATGTCCTTTGGTGAAGTTGAGATTTTAGTTTTCTGATATGCTTATCTCGCTGAAATAAGCACGTTAGTCAAAACAACATCAAAAGTTGAGTCATTTGGTGAAGTACAGATTCTGGTCTTCTGAAGTGCTTATCTCGCTGAAATGAGCATTTTAATTTAAACAGCATCAAAAGTTAGGTCATCTGGTGAAGGTGAGATTTTAGTCTTCTGATATGCTTATCTCGCTGAAATAAGCACGTTAGTCAAAACTACTTCATCAGTCCCTGGTCAATAAACCCTAAAACACAGGAGCCCCAGTGTATAAACCCTGAAATATGGAGACCCCTCTATATAACCACTAAAACACAGTAAAAACTAAAAGAACTGCGGATGCAGCAAAATGAGGAACGAAAACATAGTTGCTGGAAACGCTCAGGAGGTCTGACAGCATCTCCGACACTTCCACCATCTGTAATCGGACACCACCACCAAAGGCATTTTTCCCTCCCCACCCTATTCTCTCCGTGACTCCCTTGTCCGCTCCTCACTTCCCTCCAGCCCTACCACACCCGGCAGTTTTCCCTGCAACCGCAGGAATTGCAATACCTGCCCCTGCACCTCCTCCCTCAACCCCAACCCAGGCCCCAAGAAGACTTTCCACATCAAGCAGATGTTCACCTGCACATCTGCTAATGTGGTATACTGCATCCACTGTTCCCGTTGTGGCCTCCGCTTCATCGGGGAAACCACGCAGAGGCTTGTGGACCGCTTTGCAGAAGACCTATGCTCAGTTCGCACTAAACAACTGCGCCTCCCACTCGTGAACCATTACAACTCCCCCTCGCGTTCCTCAGATGACATATCCATCCTGGGCCTCCTGCAGTGCCACAACAATGCCACCCGAAGGTTGCAGGAACAGCAACTCATATTCCGCTTGGGAACCCTGCAGCACAATCGTATCAGTGTGAACTTCACAGGCTTCAAAATCTCCCCTACCCCTACCGCATCCCAAAACCAGCCCCGCTCGTCCCCGCCTCCCTATCCTGTCCGTTCTCCCAACTATCCCCTCCTCCCACCTCAAGCTCCACCCCCATCTCCTACCTACTAACTCATCCCGCACCCTTGACCTCCGTCCTCCCTGGACTGACCTATCTTCTCCCTAACTCTCCACCTACACTCAACTTTACTGGCTCCATCCCCGCCTCTTTGATCTCTCTGTCTCCTAAACACCTATCTTCGCCTCTATGCATCTTCTATCCGCCTCTCCTTCTCTCCCTATATATTTCAGAACCCCCTTCCCCTCCCCCATTTCTGAAGAAGGGTCGAGGCCCGAAATGTCAGCCTTCCTGCTCCTCTGATGCTGCTTATCCTGCTGTGTTCATTCAGCTCTACATCTTGTTATCTCAGATTCTCCAGCATCTGCAGTTCCTACTATCAATGAGGAAAATGAGACCCTGTTAGCTGTTCCAGGCCAGTACTGAAGCACTGTCAGAGGGATAGAACTGCTGGAGAGTCAGAGAGTCAATAATGAGGTAGCGCCTCATTGTAAGCGGATGAGAACTGAGGAAGTGCCTCAAATGTGTAGGGTCTGTATTGAGGTAATGCAGCACCACCAGAGGGTCAGAACTGTTAGGTGCATTATTGTGAGAGTGTCAACCTTGAGGCAGTGTCTCATTCTCAAGGGGTCAGACTTGGTGGAGTGCCACAAGATTGCACCACTGTGAGAATGTCGGACTGAGGGAGTGCCTCATTGTCAGATAGACAGTACTGTCAGAGCTTCAGTACTGAAGCAGTGCCTCAATGTCAAAGGGTCCACACTGGAGGTATCGCAGCAGTTGTGTGCCACAGGGGTCGGTGCTGGGATCTTTGTTATTTGTTACTTATGTGAATGATCTGGATGTGAATGTACAAGGCATGATGAATAAATTTGTGGATAATGCAAAAGTAGGAAATGTCATTCATAGCAAAGAAAGTTATCAAAATTTAGAGAAGCTTCTCGATCAGATGGTGAAGTGTTCTGAGGATTGGTTAATACAATTGTATACAGATACAGGTGTGCACTTTGGAAAGTCAAACCAAGGTAGGATTTATACAGTAAATGGTAAAGTCCAGGATTTCATCCTCTGACAATGTTGCACTCCTTCAGTACTGACCTACAACAAAGTGGGACAGCCTCAGACAGACCCTCTGACAATGAATCATTCCCTCAGGACAATAATATTTAATTGTAAACTAATCTGTAATATTATTTGACCTGTTAAGTTTACAATACTTCCCGTGTCTCCTGTAGAATACGCAGTTGCTCTCCCTCGAGCTCTGCCTCTCGGTATGTGAAGCTGCTTTCTTCCATACTACCCTCAGAAATAACGCTCGCCGGAACCCTAACCCTAGATTCAGCCCGTATGCTAACCCTCATGTAAACACTAAGTCCAAACTCAGCCCAAATCCTAACCTCAGGCCTAATCCAAACCGTAGCCCTCAGTCACAACGCTGACAATAACCTTACCTCTAACTCCAGCCTCAGCCCTAACACCGACCCTCAGCCCTATAACGCAAGCCTCATCCATACAATAACCACAGCCTTAGTCTTAAGCCGAACCGAGCTTCAGCCCAACTCCTAACCGAAGACATAGAGCCTCCGGTACAGAAACCCGAAGACACAGAGCCCCCCGTACAGAAACCCGAAGACAGAGACCCCTTTCAATTAACTGTAAAACACGGAGCTCACTATAAATAATCCCTAAAACGTAGACATCCCTGTAAATGAGCCGTGAAACATATAGCCATCTGTTAGTAATCTCCGACGCAGAATCTCGTTTGAACACGCGAAAAAGAGGCCCCTGTAAATACACTCCAGCACAGAGACCCCTTTAAATATAATCTAAGAAATGTCCCTCGGGAAGTAAAATGTAAAAGACAGAGAACCCAGTTATAAACCATAAAACACAGAGACCTCAGTGAAGAAACCCTAAAACAGAGCCCCCTGTGAATAATCCAAAGCACAGAGCACCCTGTACACAAACCCTAAACGTTAACTGTTTTTGCCTTCACAAATGCTGCCAGACCTGCTCAGCTTTTCCAGCAATTTTGTTTTTGTTCCTGATTTACAGCATCTGCAGTTCCTTCGGTTTTCAATTCACCAGGCAGTCAGTTAGATCAAATGGTTGTGTATCACATATTTACCAGTCGGATTCAAACACGCGGTACCCGTTCGGTCATGTGGTCACTTGTTTATCTTATAACCTTTGCCCCTGAATATCCTGTGGTCTGCCCTGTTTACTCATATCGGTTAGCACTTAACAAGGCTTCCGGAGTCTGGCTGGCGTGTCTTTAGTAACACAGGGTCAATCACCATAAAGTGTACTTTTCTGTGGTTTTTGTGTGACACTATATCATAAGCCTCTTTACTGTTGTACTTAAGGTTCTCTTTACCAATGCACCCACAAGCGCTCCATATGACCACTCTCGCGCTCTCATTCGTTCATAACTTTACTGACCAATCATTCACGTACTGTGTTTACTATTACCGCATTTCATTCATAAATCTGCCATCTTGCCGTACTTTTCACTAATAAAGGGAGACGAAATTAAAAAGTTCCTTCCACCCCATTACTGCCTTTACACAGTTTTAACCCTTGTTGCTAACAGTGTCCAAACTTGTGTCTACATCAGAGTCAATTCCTGAGTTTGTGTTAATTTTCTAGTCTATTCAGAACAATAGGATCCCATCCAACGTGTCACCCGAAACTATGAAAAATTATAATATTAATCAGCCCTCAACAAACGTCTCCCAGGACTTGAATATCTTGCGGGACATCAAACAAGTTTTCTGCGTTACCACGTCTCTGTTAGATACATATTGAATAGGGTCCGCTTTCCCTTTAAGAAAGCTACTCTCAAGATAGCGCTTCCGTGAAATTGAATGAAAGAATGAGTAAACCGGCGATAGTGAAATCTCAAGAGTCAGCCGCGGTAATCAGGCTACTTAACTTTCTGCTGTCATTAAGTAATTCCCAACCCAGTCAAATCATATAGGGTTGATAATCTTGCTGGCATTCTCTAACTTAAAAAGAATAAAAGGACCCACACCCTTCATTGCCCTCCTTCAAATACCTCAGTCCTGACCCGCTGACAATGAGGCGCTCCCTCAGTCCTGACC
>NC_063375.1:4385787-4411059 GCF_021869965.1 Rhincodon typus
CCCTCAGTCCTGACCCGCTGACAATGAGGCGCTCCCTCAGTCCTGACACGCTGACAATGAGGCGCTCCCTCAATTCGACCCTATTACAATGAGGCGCTACCTCAACAATGACCATCAGACAACACTACACCTTCCCATTACTGACTCTTTGTCAAAGAGGCATTGCCTCAGACTATGATGTACTATCTCAATCCGAACAATTCGCCGTACTGTACTGGGGGCTGTGTTATTTAGTGTTGATTTACAGCGGGCTTGTGTTTTCGGCTTTATTAATTGGAGGCTTTGTGTTTTAGGGTCGCCTCTGGGAGTTTATTTACAGGAGGCTTAGTTTCAGGGAGGATTTGCAGGGGGCACTGTTTCAGGGTTTATTTCCTGGGAGCTCTAAATTTTACACTTTATTTACAGGAGACTCGTTTTTTATGGTTTCTTACTGGGGGCTGTGTCTTTTACACTTTATTTCCTGAGGGACCTTTCTTTGGTTATATATAAAGGGGTCTCTGCTCTTAAGGGTATATTTACAGGCGGCTCTGTTTATAACATTTTTTTCAAATGAGACAATGCGTCGGAGAATATGTACAGGAGGCAGTGTGTTTCAGAGTTCATTTACACGATGTCTGTGTTTTAAAGGATTTGTACACGATGCTCTGTGTTGTCGGGATTATTTATAGTGATCTGTGTTTTACAGGTTACTAAAAGGCGTCCCTGTCTTCGGGTTTATTTACCGGGGACCGTTATTTATGGGTACGTCTATCTTTTCAAAGTTTATTTGTAAGGGGCCCTGTCTTACGGATAATTTACAGGTGGGCTGAGTGTGGGGTGTAATTACAGGTGCTCAGTATTTTCGGATTTATTTAGAGGGAGCCGTGTGTTTTACCTTCTACTTCCTGGGTGATGTGTGTTAGAGTTCATTTAAAGGGGTCCGTG
Source organism: Rhincodon typus (assembly GCF_021869965.1). Lineage (NCBI taxonomy): Eukaryota > Metazoa > Chordata > Chondrichthyes > Orectolobiformes > Rhincodontidae > Rhincodon > Rhincodon typus. The sequence goes on from NC_063375.1 coordinate 4,386,712, forward strand.
TATTTGAGGGTATAATTAAAGGGGGCTTTGTTTTTAAGATTGGTTTAAATGGGGCTCTGTGTTTTCGGGGTTATAGACTGTGAGCTCCGCGTTTTACGGGTTATTGAAAGGGGTTTCTGAGGTTATATTTACATGGAGCTCGGTGTTTGAGGGCTTTTGTTCAGGGCTGAGGCTGGCGTTAGAGGTGAGGTGAGGGTCAGAGCTGGGGCTGAGGGTTATGGTTTGTGTTAGGCCTGAGGCGAAGGTTAGGGTTATGGTTTGGCCTGAGGTTAGGCTCAGAGCTTATGCAAGGGTTAGCGTCAGGGCTGAATCTCGCGTTAAGGTTTGGGGTAGGGTTATTTCTGGGGGCAGGGAGAAAGAAAGCAGCTTCGCATACCCAGAGACAGAACCAGAGGGAGAGCAACTGCGTATTCTACAGGAGACTCGGGATGTATTGTAAACTTAACAGGTCAAATAGTATTACAGATCAGTTTACAATTAAAGATTATTGTCCTAAGAGAATGCCTCATTGTCAGAGGGTCCGCTTGAGGCTGACCCTCTATGTTGTAGTGTCAGTACTGAAGGAGTGCACAATTCTCAGAGGATCAATTCATCCGATGCCTCATTTTTAAAAATTATGTAATTTAGTTATGTAGCACTCCCCCAATAAGAATTTAGAATAAGGCTTAGCCTCAGTCTTGACCCTATGACTGATACACTCCCACAGGTCTGACCCATTGACACTGCTGCAATACCTCAGTACGGACCATTTGACAATGAGGCACTGCTTCAGTACTGAAGCTCTGACAGTACTGACTATCTGACAATGAGGGAGTGCCTCAGACTGACATTGCCACAGTGCTGCAATCGTGTGGCACTCCCACAAGTCTGGCCCGTTGAGAATAAGACACTACCTCAGTATTGACTGTCTGACAATTATGCACCCCAACAGTTCTGACCCTCTGGTACTGCTGCATTACCTCATTACAGACCCTATAAATGTGAGGCACTTCCTCGGTTCTGACCCTCTTACAATGAGGCGCGACCTCAGTATTGACTTTCTGATTATAATGCTCTCCAGCAGTTCTGTCCCTCTGATAGTGCTTCAATACTTGCGTGGACCAGGCACATTTCTCATTGTTAGCGGGTCAGTTCTGTGGCAGTGCCTCCTGGTAATGGGATCATATGAATCTGTAATGCTATTTGACCTGTGAAGTTTACATCCCGAGTCTCCTGTAGAATACGCAGTTTCTCTCCCTCCGACTCTGGGTATGCAAAGCTGCTTTCTTTCTCTATACTGTCGGAAACATCCCAAACCTTAACCTTCAATTCAGCCCTAACGCTGACCCTCGCGTAAGCCCGAAGCCTAACTTGAGCCCAAAGCCGAACCAAACCATAACCCTCAGCCCTAACACTAGCCTTATCCTACACTAACCATAGCCTCAGGCCCAAACCGAACCCAGCTTCAGCCGTACTCCTGGCCCTCAAACACGGAGCCGCCTGCACAGAGGCCCTCAAACACAGAGACTTAATTCAAATAATCCCTAAAACAGTACCCCCTGTAATTATACCCTCAAATACACAGACCCCTTTAAATGACCTCTAAAACAGATGCCCTAGGAAGTAAAATGTAAAACACAGGGCTCCCTCTAAATAAGGTCGAAAACACAGAGCACCTGTCAATACACCCCAGCATCGAGCCGAACTGTAAATTATCCGTAAAACAGGGCCCCTTACAAATAAACCCTAAAAGATAGAGCTCGCTATAAATAAAGAGCCCCCCTGTAAATAAATACCAAAACACATAGTAAAAACCGGAAGAACTGCGGATACTGCAAATCAGGAAAATATATAAAGTTGCTGGAAAAGCTCAGCAAGTCGGGCAGCATCTGTGAGGGAAAAAAACAGAGTTAACGTTTCGGGTCAGGTGATCCTTCCTCAGAACCTCTGGCTCGCGCGTCTTTAGTAATGCGGGGTCAATCGCCTTAAAATATCCTTTTCTGTGGTTTTTGTGAGGCACTATAACATTATAACATAAGAACATAAGAACTAAGAGGAGGAGTAGGCCATCTGGCCACTCGAGCCTGCCCCGCTATTCAATAAGATCATGGCTGATCTTTTTCAGACTCAGCTCCAGTTACCCGACCGCTCACCAAAAACCTTAATTCCTTTACTGTTCATAAATTTATCGGGCCTTGCCTTAAAAACATTCAGCGAGGTAGCTTCAACCGCTTCATTGAGCAGGGACTTCCACAGATTCACAACCCTTTGGGTGAAGAAGTCCCTCCTGTCCTCAGTCCTACATCTGCTTCCTTAAATTTTGAGGCTATGCCCCCGAGTCCTAGTTTCACCTGCTCGTGGAAACAACCTCCCTGCCTCCACCTTATCTATTCCCTTCATAATCTTGTATGTTTCTATAAGATCTCCCCTCATTTTTCTGAATTCCAATGAGTATAATCCCAGCCTACTCAGTCTCTCCTCATATCCCAACCCTCTCAACTCTGGAATCAACGCTGAATCTCCTCAGCACCCCGTCCAGTGCTAGTATATCCCTTCTCAAGTAAGTCGACCAAAACTGCACACAGTACTCCAGGTGCGGCCTCACCAGGACCCTATACAACTGCAGCACTACCTCACTGTTTTTAAACTCCATCTCTCTCTCAGTGACAGACAAAATTCTATTTGCTTTTCTAATTACCTGCTGCATCTGCAATACTACTTTCAGCGATTCAAGCATAAGGACACCCAAGTCCCTCTGCACAGCAGCATGCTGCAATTTTTTACCATTTAAACCACAGTCCATTTTGTTGTTATTCCTACCAAAATGGATGACCTCACATTTATCGACATTGTCCTCCATCTGCCAGACCTTTGCCTTACACTATAAATCCCTCTGCAGACTTTCAGTGTCTTCTGTACACTTTGCTCTAACGCTCGTCTCGGTGTCATCTGCAAATTTTGACACACCACACTTAGTCCCCAACTCCAAATCATTGATGTAAATTGTAAACAATTGCAATCCCAACACTGATACCTGAGGCACACCACTCGTCACTGACCGCTAACCAGAAAAACACCCATTTACCCCTACTCTTTATTTTCTACTAATCAATCATCCTCTATCCATGCCAATACATGACCTGTAATATCGTGCAACTTTATCCTATGTAGCAGCCTTTGGTGTGGCACCTTGTCAAATGCCTTCTGGAAATCCAGATACACGACATCCACAGGTTCCCCATTGTCCACCATTCAAGTAATGTCCTCAAAGAATTCCACCAAGTTAGTTAAACATGACCTACCCTTCATGAACCCATGCTGGGTGTTCCCAATGGGACAATTTATATCCAGTTGTCTTGCTATTATCTTCCTTAATGATGGATTCAAGCATTTTCCCCACCACCGAAGTTAAGCGAACTGGCCTATAGTTACCTGCTTTTTGTCGACTTCCTTTTTTAAACAGTGGCGTCACATTGGTTGTTTTCCAATCTGTGGGAACCACCCCAGAGTCCAGTGAATTTTGGTAAATAATTACTAGTGCAAGCTTCTTTACTGTTGTACTAAAGGTCCTCTTTACCAATGCACCCACAAGCGCTCCATATTACCACTCTCGCGCTCTCATTCATTCATAAATTTACTGACCACTTACGAGCCTACTATGTTTAAAATTACCGCATTTCATTCATTCATAAAACTGCGATCTTGTCATACTTTTCACTATTAAAGGGAGACTAAATTAAAATTTTCCTTCCACCCCATTTACTGCCTTTTCACAGTTTTAATCCTGACAGCCTTATTTTGCGAACAGTTGCCAAACATGTGTCTACATCAGAGTCTGTCCCTGAGTATGTGTTAATTTTCTAATCTATTCAGAACAATACCATCGTGTCAACCGAAGCTATGAAAGAGCATAATATTAATCAGCCCTGAGCAACCGTCTCCCAGGACTTGAATACCTTGCAGGACATGAAACAAGTTTTCTGCGTTAGCAGAGATAGTAGGAACTGCAGATGGTGGCAATCTGAGATAACAAGGTGTAGAGCAGGATGAACACAGCAGGCCAAGCAGCAGAGGAGCAGGAAAGCTGACGTTTCGGACCGAGACCCTTCTTCAGAAATGGGGGAGGGGAAGGAGGTACTGAAATGAATAGGGAGAGGGGGGAGGCGGATAGAAAATTGATAGAAGAGAAGATAGGTGGAGAGGAGACAGACAGGTCAAAGAGACGGGCCTGGAGCCAGTAAAGGTGAGTGTAGGTGGGGAGTTCGGTAGGAGATAGGTCAGTCCAGGGAGGACGGACAGGTCAAGGGGGCGGGATGAGGTTAGTAGGTAGGAAATGGGGGTGGCGCTTGAGGTGGGAGGAGGGGATAGGTGGGAGGAAGGACAGGCTAGGGAGGCGGGGACGAGCTGGGCTGGTTTTGGGATGCGGTAGGGGGAGGGGAGATTTTGAAGCTTTTGAAGTCCACATTGGTACCATCGGGCTGCAGGGTTCCCAAGCAGAATATGAGTTGCTGTTTCAGCAACCTTCGGATGGCATCGTTGTGGCACTGCAGGAGGCCCAGGATGGACATGTCATCTGAGGAATGGGAAGGGAAGTTGAAATCGTTCACGACTGGGAGGTGCAGTTGTTTAGTGCAAACCTTCGTAGGTGTTCTGCCAAGCGGTCCGCAAGCCTCCGCTTGGTTTCCCTGATGTAGAGGCGGCCGCAACGGGAACAGCGGATGCAGTATACCACATTAGCAGACGTGCAGGTAAACATCTGATGGATGTGGAAAGTCTTCTTGGAGCCTGGGATGGGGGTGAGGCGTGAGGTTTGGGGCAGGTGTAGCACTTCCTGCGGTTGCAGGGAAAAGTGCCGGGTGTGGTGGGGCTCGAGGGGAGTGTGGAGCGGACAAAGGACTCACGGACAGAGTGGTCCCTCCGGAAAGCAGGTAAAGGTGGGGAATGAAAAATGACTTCGGTGGCGGAAGTGTTGGAGGATGATGCGTTGGATCAGGAGGTTGGTGGGCTGGTACGTGAGAACGAGGGGGATTCTGTTTTTGTTGTTATTGCAGGGAGGTGGTGTGAGGGATGAGTTGCGGGAAATGCGGGAGACACGGTCAAGGGCGTTCTCGACCACTGAGGGGGGGAAGCTGCGGTCCTTGATAAACGAGGACATCTGAAATGTATGGGAGTCGAATGCCTCATCCTGGGAGCAGATGCGGCGGAGGTGAAGGAATTGGGACTGGGGGATGGCATTTTTGCAGGAAGGTGGGTGGGAGTGGGTGTATTCTATATAGCTGTGGGAGTCGGTAGGCTTGAAATGGATATCAGTTTCTAGGTGGTTGCCAAAGATGGATACGGAAGTCCAGGAAAGAGAGAGAGGTATGAGAGATGGTCCAGGTCAACTTCAGGATGGGGTGGAAGGTGGTGGTGAAGTGGATGAACTGTTCGAGCTCCTCGTGGGAGCACGAGGCAGCGCCGATACAGTCATCAATGCAACAGAGGAAGATGTGGGGTTTAGGGCCAGTGTAGCTCCGGAAGAGGGATTGTTCCATGGAACCTACAAAGGGGCAGGCATAGCTTGGGCCCATGTGGGTACACATGGCCACCCACTTTGTCTGTAGGAAGTGGGAGGAATTGAAAGAGAAGTTGTTGAGGGTGAGGACGAGTTCGGCGAAGTGGATGAGGGTGTCAGTGGAGGGGAACTGGTCAGGCCTGCGGGACAGGAAGAAGCAGTGGGCCTTTCGGCCATCTGGATGGTGAATGCAGGTGTATAGGGACTGGACGTACAAGGTAAAGATGAGGTGTTGGGGACCGTGCAATTGGAAGTTTTGGAGGAGGTGGAGGACGTGGGTAGTGTCACGGACGTAGGCAGGGAGCTCCGGGACCAAGGGGGAGAAAACGGAGTCGAGGTAGGTGGAAATAAGTTTGGTGGGGCAGGAGAAGGCGGAGACAATGTGTCGACCAGGGCAGTCAGGTTTGCTGGAAAAGCTCAGCAGGTCAGGCAACATCTGTGAAGGAGAAAACAGAGTTAACATTTCAGGTCCGTGGACCCTTCCTCAGAACTTCAGTACACTGCCGACACTCAGGTGCTATGTCACTCCAATCCTCTCAGTGCTGCAATAATCCAGACTTGATCCTCTATTCGCGTGGCACTCCATCAGGACTGATTCTGTAATCGTGTGGCGCTGCCTCAGTAATGACCGTTAGACAACACTGCGCTTCTGCATTATTGACTGACTGACAAACAGGCACTGCCTCAGATCTGACTTGCTGACTATGAGGTACTATCTGAATCTGACTATCTCACAGTGCTTTCCTGGGGGCTGTCTTATTTAGTGTTGATTTACAGTGGGCCTTGTATTTTAGCTTTCATTAACTGGAGGGTTTTTTTTGCTGTCGTCTGTTTGAGGGTTTACGGGAATTTTAGGGACGATTTACAGGGTTTATTTACATTGAGCTCTATACTTTACACTTCATTTACAGCGGGCTCTGACTTTTATGGTTTCTTTACTGGGGGTTGTCCCGGCCCCAGCCTCCATCCCCAGCCTGCCCCAGCCCGTGGAACTGACCCTAACCCCAGCCCGCAGCCTGTCCCGCCTCCCGGCCCTAACCCCAGACTGTTCCGGACCCGGCCGCGGACCCCAGCCCCCAACACGAATCCCAGGCTGTCCTGGCCCGGAACCCAAGCCCCCAACCCCCACCTCCACCCGAGCCTGTCCCGGCCCCAAACCTAACCAAAAACTTAGCCCCAATCCTAACACTAAACCTGGCTCCTGACCCCAGACCCGAGCCTTCAGCCCCCAGCCGAATCCCGGCCGACAGCCTGTCGCAGCCCCGGCCCGGCCCATACCGACCCAATCTGGGGCCCCAGCCCAGACGATCAAACCCAGCCTTAGCCTCAGCCCTCCAACCCCGGCCCCATACTTAATAAAAACCTTCTCCCCAACCTGGACCCTGACTCTAAACCCGGCCCCAGACACCCAGCCCGGCCCGACCCAATCCAAGGCCCCAGACCAAAACATCACCGTAAACCAAGCCTTATCCTCGGCCCTACGCACTGGCGCCAGACCCCTGCCTTCAGCCTCTGTCCCAGCCGTAACCCAAAACATGGCCCCAGACCCCAGCGACCAGCCTGTCTCAGCCCTGAACCTGCCGCAGCTTGTCCTCAATCCTAACCCTAACCCCAGACTGTCCCGGCCGCGGAACCCAGTCCCCAACCCCAACCCTAACCCCAGACTGTCCCGGCTGTGGCCCCCAGTCCCCGACGCCAACCCTAACCCTAGACTGTACCGGCCGCGGCCACGGGACACCGACCCTAAACCCCAGCCCTCCGCCCGAAGCCTGTCGCGGCCCCGGCGCAGGCACCCAGACCCGACCTTACCGCACCCTGCCCAGATGCCAGCTACATAGACCTCGACCCAGACCCAGCCATCAGCGCGCTCCAGCCCAACACTCCCCCGCAGCCTGTCACAGCCCTGACCCTGACCCTGACCCTCACCCCAACCACGGCCCTGAGCCTAAGCCCGATCCCCGACCCCGACCCCGATCCCAACCCCGACCCGTTTAAGGTCCCAGCACCCAGCCCGCAGTCCAGACCCTAACCCCTGCCTGTCCCAGACCCGAGCCCCTACCAAACTCTAACCCCAGCCCCAACCTGACCCAGGACACATCCTTCGCCATAATCCCAGCCTGTCCCTCCCCTGGCCCCGACTGTACCATGCCCCGGTCTTTGGTCATTCCACCACTCCCTCCCCCGACTGAGCTTGTCCCGGTCCTGGTCCCAGCCCCCAACTGCAGCCTCAACCCTGAACTCAACTCTAGCCCTAGCCTCAGCCCTAACCCGAAACCGAGCACTACCCTGACCCTCATCTGGCCTTAACGCTAATCTGTCTGAAGGTAACTACTGAGAAAGTGCCTCAATGGTCAATACTCACGCAGTGCCTCAATGTAAAGGGGTCAGAATTGACAGCCTCATTGTCAGAGGGTCAGTGACAGTGCTTCACAGTAGTGTCACTGCTGAGGGACTGTCTCACTGTTAGAGGGTCCAGTGGGGTGCACAGTCTCAATATAATGGGGTGAGAAATAAGGGAGTGCAACACGTTTGCAGGACCAGTACTGAGATAGTCTAGTACAGTCAGAAGGTCAGGATTGAGCGAGGGCCTCTATGTAAAGGGATCAGAACTGTGGGATGGCTCCATGATTAGCGTGTCAGCACTGAGCTATTGAAGCACTGTCACAGCATCAATATGGAGGCAGTGCTTCTTTCGAAAGGTGTCCGAATTGAAGGAACGCCACACAAACGCCACAAATATCACAATGTGATATTATGATTAGCGGGTCAGTACTAAGGCACTGCCTTATTGTCAGTGTGTCAGTTCTGAGGCATTGTTCATTTGTCAGAGGGTTCGTTGGATGGGAATGACTCATTGTCAGAGCTTGTGTTCTGAGGCAGTTCCTCAGTGTAATGGTGTGGGAATTAAGGATTTGCTATACAGAGAGGGTCAGTGCTAAGGTTTTGCAGCTGTATCAGAGGATAATTGCTGAGGCATTGCCTCACGATAAAGGCATCAAAAGCGAGGTCGTGCAAAACAATTACAGGGTCACGAAAACATTGCAGCACTGTGACAGTGTCAGAACTGATGGACCGTTTCATTGTCAGAGGTGCATTACTGAGGGATTGAAGCACTGTCAGAGCTTCAGTACAGAGGGAGTGCTTCATTGTCAGAAGGTCAGTACCGCAGGAGTCCATTACTGTCAGGCAGACAATACTGAGCCAGTTACTAATTATGCAGGGGTCAGAACTGAGGCAGTGCCTCATTGTAAGGGCATCAGAATTGAGGGCGACCTCACATTTAGAGGGTCAGTCCTGAAGGAGGGCTTCATTATTATTGTGTCAGTACCAAGGGCACTGGCTTATTGTCAGCTGGTCAGATCTTAGACAGAGTCTATTTGTCAGTGGGTCAGCACTGAGGCTGTGCTTCAGTGTAATGGTGTCAGATTGGAGGATTTGCCACAGACTGACGGTAAGTACTGAGGTATTTCAGCTCTATCAGGGTCAGAATCCAGGCAGTACCTCATTAGCAAAAGATCACTTCTGCAGCAGTGAGAGAGGGTCAGATTGAAGGAGTGTCTCCTTGTCAGATGGTCAGTTCTGACACACTGCTCCTTTGTCAGAGGGTCATTGGTGAGGCAGTGCCTCTTTGTCATGGGATCAGAATTGGCAGGGGGCCAGCACTGAGCGAGAGCCTCATGATCAGATGTCAACACTGAGAGAGTGTGTTATCAGAGATTCATTCCTAAGGGTGTGCTTTATTGTCAAAGAGTCCATTCTGAGGGAGGGCATCATGTGAGAATACTGAGGGAAATGCAGGGTTACAGGGATAGGTTAAGGGGATGGGTCAGATTCGCTTAGGAGGGTCAGTGTAGACTTGAGCTTAATGGCCTGTTTTACACTTTGGGGATTCTATGATTCTGAGGAGAGGATCAGTACTGTGGCATTTCAGCACTGTTTTAGGGTAAGATCAGTGGGAGTGCATAATTGTCAGAGGGTCAATACTGAGGCTGAGGCAGAGCCAGGGAACTTTAGACCAGTAAGCCTCTGGACTGACATTCCAGTCCTACCTCAGAACTGATCCTCTGACAGAGCTGCAGTTCCTCAGTACTGATTCTGTAATCTTGAGGCACACCCTCAATCCTGACCCCATTTCAATGAGGCACTGCCACAATATTGACCCTCTGACAATAAGGCACTCCCTCAGTATTGACCCAGTGACTATAATGCACTCCCACAGTTCCGACGCTATGGCAACGAGGTCTGAAGTCATACGACACCAGGTTACAGTTCAACAGGTTTATTTGAAAACACAAGCTTTTGGAGCCTCACTCTTCCTTCAGTCCAACATCGACAACTCCATATGACCGCAATGAGATCTGACAGTGCTTTCATTCCATTGGGCTAAACCACTAATCATGTGGCCCTCCATCCATTCTGATCCCATTGCATTGAGGCACCGCTTCAGAATGGATCCTTCGTACTCACCCACTGACAATGCTGACAACAGGTACTGACTGTCTAAAATGTGAGCACTCCCTTGATTCTGACTCTCAGAACTAGGTACTCGCTCAGTACCAATGCTCTGACAGTGAAGCACTTCCGCCAAACTGACCTGCTGACAGCGAGGCGGTCCCTCAGGACTGACCTCCTGATAGATCTGCAATACGTCCGTAATAATCATCTAAACGTGTGCAACCCCTTCAATTCTTAGCCTCTTGCAATGAGACAGTAAAATCTTAGTACTGGCTGTCCAATCAAGAGGCACATCCCCAACTCTACCCCTTTTACAATGAGGTACTGCTTCAGTATTGACCCTCTGCGTTTGTCTCATTTTTAAACCGATGTTATCTGTCTTCGGAGAGTTCACAAAACCATTTTGAAGTCAAAGTAATTCTTTGAAAGATGGTTAAGTAGTAATAGTGTTGTTTTATTGGTGTTTGTAATAAATTTCAGGTAATTTTTGGACACACCAAATCGCAAAATTACAGAAGGGGAAGGAGGCCATTTGGCTCATCAGACTGAGTTGTCTCTATCATCTCATGCAAATCCTTTTTCCGCCTATCACCTGCACACCATTTTCATCCAATGCCCTCTGTACATCTCCATTGAACCTCATTCATCACATTTACAGCAGTTAACTCCATAACCTAACCACACACTGTGTGATAAAGCTCTCCGATGAGCAGAGACATCTTCTCCCTCTTTACTCTGTTTCGCCCACTCACGATTTCAAAAAACCTCAATTCCATCTCCTCTCAGCCTACTGTTGAGAGAGAACAGTCCCAAACTCTTCAATCTATTCCTGTAGCTGAAGCTTTTCCTACCTGGAACCATTCTAGTAATAATCAGCACACCAATCATTTGCCTTTTTCCTGTAATGTGCAGGCCACAACTGTGCATAATACTCCAGCTGAGATTTAACTTACCTTGCAGAAGTTCAATATCATCAACTTCTTACGAGTATACTCTATACCCCTATTAATAAAGGCTGTATGCTTTATTTATTACTCTCTCCAGCTGTACTGCTACCATCATTTCAACTATGCACGTCCATACTCCTATTTTACATTGGTAGGAAAAACACTTGAAAGACAAAGTGCATCACCTTACACTTCTCTGCATTCTACCTCATCTTCCACCTACCTGCCCACTCCATCATCTTTTCAATGAACGTTTGGAGTTCCACACTATTCTTCTCACAATTTACAATTCTCAAGTTTAACGGCATCTGCAAACTTGGAAATTGTCCCCTGCACACCACGATGAAGATAATTAATTATCTATCAGGAACGACAACGTCCCAGTAGCAGCCCCTGGAGAATTCCACTACAAACCTGCTTCCCAGCCTGAAAAATATCCATTCACCATTGTTGAAATATTGGACTGGACAAAGAGGAAGGCATTCTTTCTTTGAACAATGCCACAGGCTTTTTAATATCCATTTCTGAATCTCATTGCATCATGTATCCAGCAACGCAGCAATTTTTTGATAATGTCAGACGAGATCATACTCTGTAATATCCAGAATGACACATAAACCCACAATTGCCAAGCATCTGAGTCATGAACGCAACCTTCTGGTCCTCAGAAATGCCAAGTGAAAATGCTTTGTGTCGACAGTCCATTATCAAATCCTTCAGCCAACAGAGCAGCTGCCTCCAGGGCTGGAATGTCTTCACAAAAGGAATATTTTTGCATGGCTACCGGGAAAGAGAAGGGAAGTCTTCAAAGGAGATTCTACGGTGCCACTCTTGATTCACTGGTTTGACCGAGTTTCGCCTGGTAGACTGATTAACAAGGTTAGATCACATGGAATACAGGGAGAACGAGCCATCCGAATACAAAAATTGACTAGAAGATAGGAGAGAGGGTGGTGGTCCAGGGTTACTTTTCAGATTGAAGGCCTGTGACCAGCGGGTTGAAGTGTTTGAGCTATAAGGAGAGGCTGAATAGGCTAGGGCCATTCTTCCTGGAGTGTCAGAGGGCGAGGAGGACCTTATAGACGTTTATAAAATCATGAGAGCATGGATAGGGTGAACAGCCAGTGTCTTTTCCCCAGGGTAGGGGAGTCCAAAACCACCGGTCATGTGTTTATTTTGAGAGGGTAAGTTTTAAAAGGGACCTAAGTGGCAACATTTTCATGCAGAGGGTGGCACATGTATGCAATAAGCTGCCAGTGGAATTGGTGAAGGATGGCACAATAACAACATTTCAGAGGCAAGTGAATTGGTCTACGAATAGGAAGGGTTGAGGGATATGGCCAAACGGAATAGATTAATTTTGGTTACCTGGTCAGTATGGACGAGTTGGACCAAAGTGTCTGTTTTCATACTGTACATCTGCGATTCTATGACTCCGTGATCCACTGACAATAAGGCACTTTCTCAGTAATATCCTCTGAGAACGAGGCACTCCCACACTGCTGCAAATACCTCAGTACCAACTCTCTTAATATGTGGCACTCCCTCAGTTCTCACCCATTGACCATGACACAATGCCTCTGGACTCATTCTCTAAATAGCTGGCACTCCCTCAATTCCAATACCTACACAATGAGGCACTGTCTCCGTATTGACCCTCTGACTGCTACAGATCTGACTCACTGACAGTCCTGTATTGTTAGTCCTCACCCTTTAATCATTTCACACTCCTTCATTTCTGACCAAATTACATTGAGGAACTGACTCAGTATTCAACCTCTGGCAATGAGGGGTCCCCTCAGTACTGAACCTCTGACTGTGCTTCGATACCTCAATACTGACCCTCTGTCAATAAAGCATTCCCTCAGTTCGACCTTCTCTAATTGCTGCAATATCTCAGCACGGGACCTGTAATCAAGTGGCACTCCTTCAATTCTAACCCCTTTAGGATGTGGCACTGCCTCAATGTTGAACCTCTGACAATGAGGCACCCCCCTCAGTACTGAATGTCTAATTGTGTGGCATACCCTCAATGCTGAAACCTTTACAATGAGGGGATGTTCACTCATGATTGCACAATGTTCAGAAACATTCACAGCTCCTCAGATACTGAAGCAGTCCTTGTTCAAATGCAACAAGACCTGGCTTGGGCCAACAAGTGCAAATAACATTTGTGTCACACAATACAACCATCACCAATAAGAGAAATTCCAACCACTGCCCCTTGGCACTCTACAGTGTTACCATCACTGAATCCCCACTATCAACATCCTGAGGGTCATCACTGACCAGAAACTCAACTGCACTCACCACATAAACACAGTGCAAGAGCAGGTCAGAAGCTAGGAATACCACAGGGAGTAATTCTCCTCCTGACTCCTCAAAGCCTGTCCACCATCTACAAGGCACAAGTCAGGAGTGTGATGGAATAGTCCCCACTTGCCTGGATGAGTGCAGCCCCAGCAACACAAGAAGCTTTAAACCATCTTGGACAAAGCAGCATGCTTGACTGGCGCTACATCCACAAATATCCACTCACTGTACCATCGACAGTCAGTAGCAGCAATGTATGCTATCCACAAGATGCACTGCAGAAATTCACTAAAGATCCTCAGTCAAACCCAAGACCACTTCCGCCTGGAAGAACAAGGGTAGCATATTAGGAATGCCACCTTCAAGTTCCCCTCCAAGCCATTCACCGTCCTGACTTGGAAATACATTGAATGCAACTGTGAAGGAAGATAGTCATCCACCAAGAGGGAGAAAGAGAGAGAGAAAATCTGAGAGAAATTACAAATGCTGTAGACAAATTAAAATTGTAATCTTCAAATATCCTAATTAATAGCACTAGAGCAGAGAGGGGCAACCATTAGATAATCAATGTCACTAACACACAAGTTAACAGAAACATGTTAGCCCCAGGACATACAGAAGAATAGTACCCTCTTCTGTAAATAATACACAAGGTTTATCTGTTCTCGTGATGGCAGGCATGGTCATGTTGAAGAAGGTTCCTTCTGAAAGATGGCTCCTTCACCACCACTCAGTAGCAGCATGGGAGTGTGTGTATGGTGGGCGGGGGCGGGGTGCGGCAGCTAGGTTAATGGTGATCTTCTGTTTCCTTCACTGGCTGAATGTTAAAAAGAATGCATCAGTTAGTCAAGTGACCAACTCCCCTTGGGAATGGCGGGGAGGTGGGATGGAAGAGGTGAAGGGATAAATGTGCTTTTGGAAAACCATCCAAACTGGGGGAGTTATGTATGAGGCTAATACTGTCAGAATGCTGTTGGGTGGGGCAGAGGACGAGGAAAGTGAAGCAACCGTCTACTCATGTTGTGGGATACTATTGCACCTGTCAGAGCAGGACATGGAGAGGAAGCAACAAAATGAATGCATATGGAACTGAAACATCAAATTTACAGGGCAACAACTGTTCCACCTCCAAGGACTTGATGCAAATGCCTCAACAACTGAACAGACCGGCAAATTCCAGCAGAGGTAGTCACTCGGCAGACTTTTCATTGTTCAGAAGGCTAAGGACAACCTGAGCTTCTGAATCTCTCCACATTAAGACACAAGTTAGGCGTGTGATGGAATATTCCCACTTGCCTCGACAGGTGCAGATTCAACAACACAAGAAGCTCAACACTGTTCAGGACAAAGCAGCATACTTGATTGGCACCACATCCACAAACATTCACTCCCTCCAGCACCAACACTTAGTGGCAGCAGTGTGTACCATCGACAAGGTACACTGCAGAAATTCCACCAAAACTCCTCAGACAGCACTTTCCAAACACGTGACTACTTCCATCTGGAAGGACAAGGGCAGCAGATACATGGGAATACCACTCCCTACAAGATCGCCTCCAAACTGTAAATATGTCACCATTCATTCACTGTCGCTGGGTCAAAACCCTGGACCTCTCTTCCTAACAATATTGTCCTTACGAGCAGCACAGTGGCCACTGGTTAGCACTGCTGCCTCACAGCACCAGAGATCTGGGTTCAATTCAGTCTCAGGTGACTGTGTGTGGGGGTTTGCACATTCTTCCCATGTCTTTGTGGGTTTCCTCCAGGTGCTCCGGGTTCCTTCTATAGACTAAAGATGTGTGGATTCGGTGAATTGGCCACGCTAAATTGCCCATTGTGTCCAGGGATGAGTAGTTATGTGAATTATCCATGGGAAGTGCAGGGTTACAGGGATAGGGTGGGGGCGGTCAGTCTGGTGGAATGCTTTTTGGACTCATTATGGACTTGTTGTGTCAAATGGCCTGTTTACACACTGTTGGGATTCTAATGATTGTGGGTCAACTGTCAGCACAAGGACGAGAGTGGTTCAAGAAGGCAGCTCGACACCACCTTCTCATCGGACAACTAATGGCAGCCAATAAAGCTGGACCAGCCAGCGATCTTTAGATCTTACAAATGAATTTTAAAAACCCTGAAGTCCTCACGCATGTGTTCATTCCAGTCAATCTTGTCTCATTTGGTTCATAGAAACAAAGAAGAATAAGAGTAAGCACTTCGAGCCTGTTCCATCTTTCAACATGATCATGGCTGATCATTGAACTCACACTGTTTATATCCATTGTCTTTGTTCTCTTTAATCCTAAGCACCATATGCAATTTCCCTTTGAAAATAGTCAATGGTTTGACCTCAACAGTTCCCAAACAGAATTCCACAGGCTGACCTCTGTCTGGGTGAAGATATTTCTCCTCATTTCCTAAATGATCTCCTTTTCCTCCTTGACTCTAAGCCTATTTCTGGACTCCTAAGTCATTGAGGACATCCTTACTGCATCTACCTTGTCCAGTCCTCTTTAAATTTATAGGCTTCCATCAGATGCCCGTTCTTCTTTTAAACTCCCACGAATATAGCCCTAACTGATCCAGTCTCCATTCATCTCTCAGTGCCACCATCCCAGAATTCACTCTGGTAAATCTTTCACTCACTGTCACTATAACCAATCCATGAATCCCCTCAATAAGGCAGCCAACAAACCATCTGCCTTCTTCACCACCTGCAATAGGGTCAGGGTCATACTTGCTTTCAGCGACAGGTACAAGGACACGAAGGTCTCAGTGCACCCCTCCCTTTCCAAATCTATCACCCTTCAGATCATAAATGGCTTTTCAGTTTTTGCCCCTAAAGTAGGTAACATCATACTTATCCGAGAGCTGGTTCGTCTGCTGCTTACTTACGCACTCATGAACTCAACTCAACCTGCCCTGCGAGACACCATATCATGGCCCCAACTGACAGGGTAACATACAGAGCCAAGACTGAGGAACAAGCCTCACGGAAGACTTCGTGCAAGGCTCAACAAAGATGGTATACCCAGAAACAGTCTTCCAAACTCAGGTGTGCACAGGCTAAATGTATGGAACTGTGGACGAAGAAAGACCAGGTGTTCGGCAACTGATTAGTCACTAGGAACCATGTGACCACGAGTCCGTGTCCAAACACCACGTGAGCAAAAGGGGGCGGGCGCGACAGTTTAACCAATCAGATGACAAGGTCTGTGCACGAGCCCCGCCTACGAACGACAGAGTCTCTCCCGTGAGGACCGGGGCGACGCCCATGACGTGCGGTTGCTCCAATCGGCGGAGGCAAGGGAAAGACTGAATTGAGAAGGAACTTCTTCACCCAGAGAGTTGTTAATCTGTGGAATTCCTTGCCCAGTGAAATAGTTGATGCTACTTCAGGAAACGTTTTTAAAGATAAGGTAGATATTGTTTTGAACAATAAAGGAATACGGTGAGAACGCGGGTAAGTGGATCTGAGTCCACGAAAAGATCAGCCAAGATCTTATTGAATGACGGAGCAGGCTCGAAGGGCCGGATGGCCTACTCCTGCTCCAAGTTCTTACGTTCTAAAGCCAGACCACGACGACGACAACGCCCACAACGAGGAAAGAGCGCCAGCGGAGAAGAAGATAGGTGCGTGCCCCCGCAAGCGCAAGGTCTCTTGTTTTCAAATTCTGAACCGTCACCATCAGCACCGACACCGTTCCCCGCACAAACCCATCCCCCTCGATAATGCGGCCCTTCCCTAGGCACCGACCCCCTCTACCCCCTCTGTGGAAAGAGGAAGTTACTGTTTTGAGTCCAGTGAAACGTTTTACAATTGAAGTAAAGTGGAAATTTAATGGATATGATCCTGTCGAAAGGAGATAGAGAAACACTTGGAACAGAAGGGATTATCAGCGCAAATTAGAGATTGAGGGGGTTTCAGATCAAAGTGTGTCAATGAATAAAAGGGGAAAGAGAGTGGTAAAAGTTGTAGAGGACAAAGATCCAGAGCACGTGTTAATGGTAGAATGATGATCTGATTGAAAAGGAAATAGAGCATGAAGACAGGATGCAATCACTTGGGGAAAGTATATCCAATCAGAGGACTGTGTTAATGGGTCTAAAGCTGTTGAACTCAGTATTGAATGTAGACCAATGTTTTGTCTCTTCTCAAAAACCATTACCACTGCCTTTGTGATCTGTGGAAGGGTCACCGGACCTGGAACCTTAACTCTTTTTTTTTTTGCCTCCACAGAGGCTGCCAGACCTGCTGAACTTTTCCAACAGCTTCTGTTTTTGTTACCTTTGCCTTTGCTTTGTGTTCACTGGTGAATTTGATCTTTAATCTCCCTCAACCTGTAACTTTGTCATGACCTTTTAGTCCACATTCCTGTCTCCCCCTTTCAACAGCATAGAACACAGAACATTACAGCACAGTGCAGGCCCTTCAGCCCTCGATGTTGCGCCGACCTGTGAAACCAATCTGAAGCCCATCTAACTATTTAAACCACTCTCACATTTTATCTTTTACTGCAATTGAGTTTAAAGGAAGGGACACAAATTTCCAAGTATGCTTCCATCTCCTGGATGCAGTGCTGCTGTCATTCTGCTCAATTTCCTTTCCTCCCTTTCCAGGGTGTCAATGTCCTTCCTAAAGTATGGTGTTCAGAATTCACTATGTACTCAACTGGATCTGACAGCACTACTTTATTAAGGTTTAGCATCACTTTCATTCTTTGTTACTCTGACCTTCTCGTACTGAAGCCCAGAGTCCCACTGACAGTGCTTAACTATCTCAGTACTGACCCTCTGACAATGAGGCATTCCCTCAGTACTGATCCTCTGACAGTACTGCACAACTTCAGTACTGATCCTCTAATCATGTGACATGCCCTCAATTCTGACCAGCTTAGAATGATGGACTGCCTCAGTATTGAACCTGTGACAAAAAGGGACTGCCTCAGAATGGCCCTTCTGGCAGTGCTGCACTACTTCAGTACTGGCCCTATAAGCGTGTTGCATTTCCTCAATTCTGACCCTATTACATCCGGGCAGTGCCTCACACCAGATCCTCTGACAAAGAGGTACTGCCTCAGAACTGACCGGCTGACAAAATGTACTCCTTCAGTACAGACCCTTTGATAATGATCCCCTCCCTAAATCCTGACCCTCTGACAGTGCTGCATTACCTCAGTATTGACCATCTAAACTCCCTCAATTCTAATCCCTTTGCAATTAGGCAATGCCTCAGAACTGACCCGCTGACAATAAGGCATTCCCATCATTCTGACCTTCTGACAGTGCTGCATTACCTCAGTACTGACACTCTAACAGTTCTTCAATATCTCAATATTGAGCCCCTGACATTTGACACTCCCTCTATTCTGACTCCATCACATTGAGGCACAGCCTCAGAATGGATCCTCTAACAACGAGTCACTCACTTACTGCACACCCTCCAACAATGAGACACTGCCTCAGAACTGACCTCGTGATAATAAGGCACTCCCTCTGTGCTGATCTGCTGATTACGGGGCCCTTCCTCAGTAATGACCCTGTAAACATGATGAACTTCCTCAATTCCGACCTCATTAAATGAGGCACTGGTTCAGCATGCAACTCTGACAATAATGCACTCCCACAGTTCTGACCCTCTGACACTGCTACAATACCTCAGCAGTGACTCTCTAATCGTGTGGCACTTCCCCAGTTTTGACCATTGAATCAGTATTGACCCTCTGACTATAATGCACTCCACGGTTCCGACCGTCTGACAGTGCTTCAATACCTCTGAGATAACCGACTAATCATATGGCCCTCCCTCAATCCATCCCCATTACATTGAGGCACTGCCTCAGAACAGACTCTCTGACAACGAGGCACTCCCTCAGTGTTGACCCTGTAACAATCCTCAGAACAGACTGACCCCCTTACAAACAGGCACTGCCTCTGTACTGATCCGCTGACGATGAGACCCTGCTTCAGTACTTACCCTCTGATAGTGCTGCAGTCCTCAGCATTGATCCTCGAAATGTGATCCTCTAAATTCTGATCCCATTGCATTGAGGCACTGCCTCACAATGGACCCACTGACACCATCTCTTTAGGGAAATGAAGTGTAGACTGGATGATCGCTTTGCAGAACAGCTACAGACACTCTGACGAAGGGACATTGCCTCAGAATTGACACTCTGACAATGTGGCAGTATTTCAGAGCTGACCGTCCAGTCGTGATGTATGCCTCAGAACTGACCCTCTGGTGGAGCTGAAGTACCTCAGTACTGACTCTCCATTCGTGAGGCACACCCTCAATTCTGACTGCCTTACAATGAGGCACTGCTTCAGAATTGACCCGCTTACAACTCCTTCAGTACTGACCCTCTGATAATGAGGCCCTCCATCAGAACTGATTCTCTCTCAATGGGTGACTCCTTCAAGACTGACTCTCCAGAAATGACGTGATAGCCCTGCAGAGGGAGTCAGTGTCAAGGAAGCACTCCCTCAGCACTTAGCCTCTGACAGTTCTTCAATACCTCAGGACAGACCCTCTGACAATGACGTACTCCCTTAGTAGTGACACTCTGACTGCAATACCTTACTGCTGACCTTCTAATCATGTCATCCTCCCTCAATTCTAAATCCATTACATGGAGGCACTGCCTCAGTACTGACCCACTGACAATAAGGCATTCCCTCAACTGATCCTCCGACAGTGCTACACGACCTCAGTACTGACTCTGTGTTGTGAGGTCCTTCCTTAATTCTGACCCTCTTAAGATGAGGCACTACCTCAGTATTGACCTCTGACAAAGTGGCCCTGCCTCACAATTGACCTACTGACAATGGGGCACTCCCACAGTGCGGACTCTGTGATAGAGTTTTGATATTATTCGAGTCCTGCACTGCGAACAGGTCAATATTAATGAGATGCCGCATTCTCGATGACCAATTTTCAGGGAGTGCTGCACTGTTGGTGGGCCAGTATTCAGGGAGTGCCACACTGCTTGTGGTCCGATAATAAGGGAGTACTGCACTGGCACAGAGTTCGCACCGAGGGAATGCTGCACTCTCAGATGGTCAATATTAAAGGAGTATTTCACCCTCAGAGGTTTGATATTAGGGGAATGCTGCACTGTGAACAGGCAAATATTAAAAGAATGCTACACTATTAAAGGGTCCATATTAAGTGAGTGCTCCACGATCGAGGGTCAATATTAAGGAAGTGGTGCACTGTCGGAGGGCAACTATTAATGGAGTACTGCAACTTCAGCAAGTGAGTGCTCAGGCAGAGCAGCACAGCAAAGTGTCAGTAATGAGAGAATGCTCCATTGTCAGAGGCTTAGCACTGACGGAGTGCTTAATCAGAGAGTTAGTACTGAGGGAGTGCTGCATTGTCAGAGTATCATCACTGAGGGAGTACGACAATATCGGAGGTTCAATATGAAGCATGTGCTCCACTGTCAGAGGGTCAATGAAGACAGAATGCTGCGCTGTCAGAAGGTCAGTAGTGAGGGAAAGCTGCATTGTCAGAGTGTCTTCACTGAGGGAGTGCCGCCTTGTTGAAAGGCCAATATTAAGGGAATGCTGCACTGTCACAGGGTCAATATTAAGGGTGTGCTGCACTGTAAGAGGGTCAGCGTTAAGGGAGTGGCACACTAACAAAGAAGCACTGCCAGAGAGCTGACCCTCTGAATATGAGGCACTCCCTCATTACAAAACACTCTAGTACTGATGACTGAACATCTGATAGGGCAGAAATGCACTATGTTAACCCTTTGACATACTGGTATTCCCTCAGCACTAACCTGACGACTGACCCTTTGACAAGTCCATATGAGAGAGATGTGCTCCCTTACTATTGACCCTCTGATACTGGAACACTCCCTTAATATTGGGCGTCTGACAGTGCAGCACTCCCTTAATATTGATCCATAGAATCCCTACAGTGTGGAAACAGACCATTCTGCCCAACAAGTCCACACAGCCCTTCAATAGAGGAGCATCCCACCTGGACCCATTCCCCTATATTTCCAATGTCTAAACCACCTAACCTAAACATCCCTGGGCACTATGGGCAATTTAGCACAGCCCATCCACCTAGACTTCACATCTTTGGATTATGGGAGGAAACCGGAGCACCCAGAGAGCACACAGACCCTCACGGACGCGGAGAATGTGCAAACTCCACACCGACTGTCGCCCAAGAGTGGAATCGAACCTGGGTCCCTGGCGCTGTGATGTAGCAGGGCTAACCACCGAGCCACCGCGCCACGTTAGATGAGTTAGTGACAGTGCAAAACCCCTTTAAAATTGACACTAGCACTCCATTAATATTTGCCTTCTGACAATGCAGCTCTTCCTCAGGACTGACTCTCCAAGAGTCCAAGACTCTCCCCTAAATACTGTCAGAGAGTCAATACTAAGAGAATGCTGCACTGTTAGAGACAGTATTGAGGGGAGCTGCATTATCAGAGCTTCAGTGCTAAAGGTATGCTGCACTGTGAGAGGGTCAGTCATGCGGGAATTCTGCACTTCCAGCGGGTCAAGAATGAAGAAGAGCTGTGCTGTCAATGTAATAGGGTCAGAACTGAGTCAGTGCCTCATGATCAAAGGGTGAATACTCAGCCAGTGTCTCAATGTAAGGTGTTCAGAATTGAGTCTGTCCTGTGGTACTACAGCACTCTGCATTGTCGGAGGGTCAGCACTGAGGTGGGCTGTGCTGTCAGATAGTTAACATTAATGCAGTGGTCCATTTTGTGGGGATTGATGATCTGAGGTGACCCTACTTAGTGCTGACCCCCCTTACTGCTGACAGACCTCAGTGCAGCACTCCTTCAGTACAGCACTCCCTCAGTTCAGCACTCCCTCATTGCTGACCCACATCAGTGCGCCACTTCCTCAATACTGACACACTCAGTGCGCCACTTTCTCAATACTGACCCTCGGACAATCTCACAGCACTGACCATCCAACAGTGTAGTACACCCTCACAGCTGACATCCCTCAGTGAAGCACTCCCTCAGAGCTGACACCCCACAATACAGCAACCCCTCAGTGCTGACACCTCTCAGTCCAGCACTCCCTCAGTGCTTACCCCATCACTGCTGACCTCCCTTCAGTGCTGGACGCCCTCAGTGCAGCACTCCCTCTGTGCTGACCCCCTTCAGCGCTGACACCTCTCAGTTCTGACCCCATTCTGTGCAGCTCTCCCTCAGTGCAGCATTCCTTCAGTGCTGACACCCCTCAGCACTGAGGGGTGTCAGAACTGAAGCGGGTCAGCACTGAGGGAGTGCAGCACTGAGGGCGGCTCGCACCGAAGGGAGGTCAGCACGGACGGGGAATGTACTGAGGGAGCGCCGCACAGAGGTGGGTCAACACTGAGGGAGTGCTGCCCCGTGGGTGGTCAGCACTGTGAGGCTGCTGCAATGAGGGGTGTCAGCACTATGGGAGTGCTTCACTGAGGGGTGTCAGCTGTGAGGGTGTACTGCACTGTTGGAGGGTCAGTGCTGTGAGACTGTCCGAGGGTCAGTTGAGGAAGTGGCGTACTGAGTAGGTCAGTATTGAGGAAGTGGTGCACTGAGGATGGTCTGCACTGAGGGTGGTCAGCAATGAGGCAGTGGTGCACTGAGGGAGTGCGGCGCTGAGAGCAGTCAGCACTGAGGGGGGTCAGCACTGATGGCGGCCAGCACTGAAAGGAAGGCAGCACTGACGGGGTCAGCACTGAGGGAGTGCTGCACTGAGTGGGGTCAGCACTGAAGCGGGCCAGCACTGAGGGAGTCCTGCACTGAGGATGGCCAGTACTGAAGGGAGTTGAGCACTGAGAGTGTGCTGCACTGAGGGAGTGCTTCACCGAGGCGGCGCCAGCACAGAGGCGGGGGCCAGCACTGAGTGGGGGCAAGCACTGCGTGGGTTAGCACTGAAGAGGGTCAGCACCGAGGGAGTGCTGCACAGAACGGGGTCAGCACTGAGGGAGAGCTGCACTGAAGCCGGGCAGCACTGAGGGGTTCATCAACAAGGCAGTGCTGCACTGAGGGAGGGCTGCACTGCGGGATGGCTGGACAGAGTAGGGTCTGCACTTACAGGGGTCAGCACTGAAGGTGATCAGCACTGAAGGGAGTTCAGCACTGATTGGATCACTAGTGAGGAAGTTGTGCATTGAGGGAGTGCCGTACAGAAGGGGATCAGCACTGAGAGAGTGCTGCACTGAAACCGGCCAGCACTGAAGGGAGGTCAGCACTGACGGGGTGAGTACTGAGGGAGTGCAGAACTGTGGGGGCGTCAGCACTGAAGGTGGTCAGCACTGAAGGGAGGTCAGCTCTGAAGGTGTCGGTACTGAGGGAATGCAGCACTGAGGGACTGCTGCTCTGCCTCGGGTCATCACTGATTGAGTGCTTCGCTGTGGGGTGTCAGCTGTGAGGGTCTGTGGGAGGGTCAGTGCTGTGAGACTGTCTGAGGGATGTCAGCACTGACAGAATGCTGCACTGAGGGTGTCAGCGCTGAGGGGTTGCTGTCTTGTGGGGTGTCAGCTCTGAGGGAGTGCTTCACTGAGGGGTGTCAGCTGTGAGGATGTACTGCACTGTTGGAGGGTCAGTGCTGTGAGATTGTCCGAGGGTCAGTATTGAGAAAGTGGCGCACTGAGTGGGTCAGTATTGAGGAAGTGGCGCACTGAGGTTGGTCAGCACTGATGTGGGTCAGCAATGAGGGAGTGCTGCACCGAGGGAGTGCTGCACTAAGGGTTGTCAACAGTAAGGCGGGTCAGCACTAAGTAGGGTCACCTCAGATCATCAATCCCCACAAAATGGACCTCTCACAGTATGCCATATACTTTGTAGTGAATTTCGCAACAGCTGCACTCCCTCAGTGTGGTCCCTCTGATAGTGCAGTGCTCCTTTAATATCGACCTTCTGACAGCACAGCACCCTCTTAATATTGGCCCTGTGACAGTCCAGCACTCCATCAGTACTGATCCTTCAACAATGGAGCATTCCCTCAATACTGACCCCGAGTGCAGCACTCCATCAAAAGTGACACTGCAGTACTCCCTTAATATTACCCCTCTGTCAGTGTGGATCTACCTCAGTGATGACACTCTGAAATACATCACTCCCTCCGACAGTG
>NC_063375.1:4411069-4452487 GCF_021869965.1 Rhincodon typus
CTACCTCAGTGATGACACTCTGAAATACATCACTCCCTCCGACAGTGTTGCACAAACTGAGCATCAACCAACTGACAGTTTCAGCATTCCCTTAATATTGGCCCTCCAACAGTGTAGCACTCCCTCAGTGCTGACCGTCTGACATTGATACGCTGATAGTGTAGCAATCCCGTAATATTGACCCACTGACACAGCAGAACTCCCTCAGTCTTGGCCTTCTGACAGTACTTCACTTCTGATCCTTCGGCAGTGCAATATTCCCTTGATATCAATCTTCTGACATTATAGCACTCCCTCAGTACTAACTCTCTGAACTTGCAGCACTCTCTCAGGACTGATTCTGTGATATTTCAGCACTCCCACATCATTAACCCTCTGACAGTGCAAAACTCCCTTTATATCAACCCTCCAACAGTGCACTATTTCCTTAATATTGGACCTCTGATTGTGTGATACTCCCTCAGTGTGAAACCCTAACAATGCAGCACTCCCTCAGAAATAACTGACTGATTCAGTGCTTCTTCTGTACTAAATCTCTGAAAATGGAGCATTCTCTCATTATTGACCCTTTACAGTGCTGCATTGCCTCAGTACTCACTCACCAAAAGTGCCGTACTCCATTAATAGTGATCCTCTGACAGCGTGGCACTCCCCTAATATTGGTCCACTGACAGTGCGGCACTCCCTTAATACTGACCTGCTTGCGTGCAGCACTGCCCTAATGTCAACCCTGCAGCTCTATCAGAGGGTCGGTCCTGAGCAAGTACCCCATTGTCAGCATGTCAATTCTGAGGCAGTGCCTCTATATCTGACTGATATAGAGTCAGATATAGATATATCTGACAGGCCCTCTGATAATGAGGTGATTCCTCAGTACTGAACCATTGACAATGTGACACTCCATTAGTATTGACCTTCTGATAATAGGGTTCTCCTCAAGTACTGACCCTTTGACGTTCTGCACTGCCTCAGTACTGACCCTCTAAATGTCTGCCACTCCCTCAATTCTGACCTCCTTACAATGAAGCAATACCTCAATACTGACCGGGAAGGTGGCACTGCGTCAGCATTGACTATCTGACAATAAAGTACTGACTCTGGACTGACCATTCAACAATGTCATACTGCCTCAGAAGTGACCCACTTACAACAAGGCACACACTCAGTACTGACCCACTGATAATGATGCTCTCCCTCAGTACCGACCCTCTGAGAGTGCTGCACTACCACAGGACTGACTTAATTCTGAACACCTTAAATTGAGACACTGGCTGAGTATTGATCCTTTAATCATGAGGCAGTGACTTAGTTCTGACCCTCTTACATTGACAGCACAGATCTTCTTCATTGTTGACCCTCTGGCAGTGCAGAATTCCCGCACGACTGACCCTCTCACAGTGCAGCATACCTTTAGTACTGAACCTATGATAGTGCAGCTCCCCTCAGTACTGTCTCTAACAGTGCAGCATTCTCTCAGTATTGACTCTCTGACAGTATTTAGCGGAGTGCTGCACTGTGGGAGTGTCAGTACTGAGGAAGAGCTGCATTGTCAGAAGGCAAATATTAATGGAGTGCTAGTGTCAATTTTAAAGGGGTTTTGCACTGTCACGAAGTCAACTAAGGTGGCTCGGTGGTTAGCACTGCTGCCTCACAGTGTCAGGGACCGAGGTTCGATTCCACCGTTGGGCGACCGTCTGTGTGGAGTTTGCACATTCTCCGTGTCTGTGCGGGTTTGTGTGTCCTCTGGGTGCTCCGGTTTCCTCCCACAATCCTAAGATGTGAAAGCTCGGTGGATGGGCTTTGCTATAGTGCCCAGGGATGTTTAGGTTAGGTTAGCGGGGGGTCAGACATGGGAAATATAGGGGAATGGGTCTAGGTGGGATGCTTATCTTCGGAGGGGCAGTTCTGGACTTGTTGGGCTGAATGGCCTGTTTCCACACTGAAGGGATTCTATGAATCAATATTAAGGGAGTGCTGCACTGTCAGAGGCCAAATATTAAGGGAGTGCTCCAGTAACAGAGGATCAATAGTAAGGGAGCACATCTCTCTCATATGGCCTTGTCAAAGGGTCAGTCGTCAGGTTAGTGCTGAGGGCATACCAGTATGTCAGATGGTTAACATCGGGCAGAAATGCACTATCAGAGGCTCAGTCATCAATACTCCAGAGTGTACTGCACTGAGGGAGTGCCTCATATTCAGAGGGTCAGCTCTCCGGCAGTGCTTCTTTGTTAGTGTGCCACTCCCTTAACGCTGACCCTCTTACAGTGCAGCACACCCTTAATATTGACCCTGTGACAGTGCAGCATTCCCTTAATGTTGGCCTTTCAACAAAGCGGCAATCCCTCAGTGAAGACACTCTGACAATGCAGCTTTCTCTCACTACTGACCTTCTGACAGCGCAGCATTCTGTCTTCATTGACCCTCTGACAGTGGAGCATATGCTTCATATGGAACCTCCGATATTGTCGTACACCCTCAGTGATGATACTCTGACTAATGCAGCAATCCCTCAGTACTAACTCTCTGATTAAGCACTCCTTCAGTGCTAAGCCTCTGACAATGGAGCATTCTCTCATTACTGACACTTTACTGTGCTGCTCTGCCTGAGCACTCACTCGCCGAAGTTGCAGTACTCCATTAATAGTTGCCCTCCGACAGTGCACCACTTCCTTAATATTGACCCTCGATAGTGGAGCACTCCCTTAATATGGACCCTCTGATAGTGTAGCATTCTTTTAATATTTGCCTGCTCACAGTGCAGCATTCCCCAAATATCAAACCTCTGAGGGTGAAATACTCCTTTAATATTGACAATCTGAGAGTGCAGCATTCCCTCGGTGCGAACTCTGTGCCAGTGCAGTACTCCCTTATTATCGGACCACAAGCAGTGTGGCACTCCCTGAATACTGGCCCACCAACAGTGCAGCACTCCCTGAATATTGGCCATCGAGAATGCGCATCCCATTAAAATTGACCTGTTCGCAGTGCAGTAATCTCCTAAAATCAACTCTATCAGAGGGCCCACACTGAGAGAGTGCCCCATTGTCAGTAGGTCAATTGTGAGGCAGTGCCACTTTTGTCAGAGGGTCAATCGTGAGGTATTACCACATTTTAAAGAGGGTCAGAATTAAGGAAGGGCCTCACAACACAGAGTCAGTCTGAGGTAGTGTAGCACAGTCAGAGGATCAGTTGAGGGAATGCCTTATTGTCAGTGGGTCAGTTCTGAGGCAGTGCCTCCATGTAATGGATTTAGAATTGAGGGAGGATGACATGATTAGAAGGTCAGTAGTAAGGTATTGCAGTCAGAGTGTCACTACTAAGGGACTACGTCATTGTCAGAGCGTCTGTACTGAGGTATTGAAGAACTGTCAGAGGCTAAATACTGAGGGAGAGCTTCCTTGACAATGACTCCCTCTGCAGGGCTATCATGTCATTTCTGGAGAGTCAGTCTTGAAGGAGTCACCCATTGAGAGAGAATCAGTTCTGATGGAGGGCCTCATTATCAGAGGGTCAGCACTGAAGGAATTGTAAGCGGGTCAATTCTGAAGCAGTGCCTCATTGTAAGGCGGTCAGAATTGAGGGTGTGCCTCACGAATGGAGAGTCAGTACTGAGGTACTTCAGCTCCACCAGAGGGTCAGTTCTGAGGCAGTACCTCACGACTGGACGGTCAGCCCTGAAATAATGCCACATGGTCAGAGTGTCAGTTCTGAGGCAGTGTCTCTTTGTCAGAGTGTCTTTTCCTGTTCTGCAAGGCGGCCACCCAGTCTACACTTCATTTCCCTAATGAGATGCTGACAGTGGGTCCATTGTGAGGCAGTGCCTCAATGCAATGGGATCAGAATTTAGAGGATCACATTTCGAGGATCAATGCTGAGGACTGCAGCACTATCAGAGGGTAAGTACTGAGGGAGGGCCTTAACGTCAGCGGGTCAGTACAGAGGCAGTGCCTGTTTGTAAGGGGGTCAGTCTGTTCTGAGGATTGTTACAGGGTCAACACTGAGGGAGTGCCTCGTTGTCAGAGAGTCTGTTCTGAGGCAGTGCCTCAATGTAATGGGGATGGATTGAGGGAGGGCCGTATAATTAGTGCGTGATCTCTGAGGTATTGAAGCACTGTCAGACGGTCGGAACCGTGGCGTGCATTGTAGTCAGAGGGTCAATACTGATTCAATGGTCAAAACTGGGGGAGTGCCACACGATTAGAGAGTCACTGCTGAGGTATTGTAGCAGTGTCAGAGGGTCAGAACTGTGGGAGTGCATTATTGTCAGAGTTGCATGCTGAACCAGTGCCTCATTTAATGAGGTCGGAATTGAGGAAGTTCATCATGTTTACAGGGTCATTACTGAGGAAGGGCCCCGTAATCAGCAGATCAGCATAGAGGGAGTGCCTTATTATCACGAGGTCAGTTCTGAGGCAGTGTCTCATTTTTAGAGGGTGAGCAGTAAGTGAGTGACTCGTTGTTAGAGGATCCATTCCGAGGCAGTGCCTCAATGTGATGGAATCTGAATAGAGGGAGTGTCAAATGTCAGGGGCCCAATTTTGAGATATTGAAGAACTGTTAGAGTGTCAGTACTGAGGTAATGCAGCACTGTCAGAAGGTCAGAATGATGGGAATGCCTTATTGTCAGCGGGTCAGTTCTGAGGCATTGCCTAATTGCAAAGGGATTAGAATTGAGGGAGTTTAGATGGTCAATACTGAGGTAATGCAGCACTGTCAGAGGGTCAGGATTGAGGGAGGGACTCATTATCAAAGGGTCCGTACTGAAGGAGTACCATATTGTCAACCGCTCAGTTCTGAGGCAGTACCTAAATTGTCAGAGGATCTGTTCTGAGGAATTGCCTCATTGTCAGAGGATCTGGTGTCAGGCACTGCCCGGATGTAAGAGGGTCAGAATTGAGGAAATGCAACACGCTTATAAGGCCAGCACTGAAGTAGTGCAGCACTGCCAGAAGGGCCGTTCTGAGGCAGTCCCTTTTTGTCACAGGGTCAATACTGAGGCAGTCCCTCAATCTAAGCGGGTCAGAATTGAGTGTATGCAACATGATTAGAGGATCAGTACTGAAGCAGTGCAGTACTGTCAGAGGATCAGTACTGAAGGAGTGCCTCATTGTCAGAGGGTCAGTACTGAGATAATTAAGTACTGTCAGTGGGACTCTGGGCTTCAGTACAAGAAGATCGGAGTAAAAAGGCATGAAAGTGATGCTAAACCTTTATAAAGTAGTGCTGGCAGCTCCAGTTGAGTACATCGTGAATTCTGAATACCATATTTTAGGAAGGATATTAAGACCCAGGAAACGGAGGAAAGGAAATTGAGCAGAATGACAGCAGCACTGCATCCAGGAGGTGGAAGCATACTTGGAAATTTGTGTCCCTGTCTTTAAACTCAATTGCAGTAAAAGATAAAATGCGAGAGTGTTTTAGATAGTTAGATCGGCTTCAGATTGGTTGCACAGGTCGGCGCAACATCGACGGCCGAAGGGCCTGTACTACGCTGCAATGATCTATGTAATGTTCTATGTTCAGTGCTGTTGAAAGGAGGAGACAGGAATGTGGACTAAAAGGTCAAGACAAAGTTACAGTATGAGGGAGATTAAAGATCAAATTCAAGATTGAACACAAAACAAAGGCAAAGGTAAAGAAAACAGAAGCTGTTGGAAAAGTTCAGCAGGTCTGGCAGCCTCTGTGGAGGCAAAAAAACAGAGTTAAAGTTCCAGGTCCGGTGACCCTTCCACAGAACACAAAGGCAGTGGTAATGGTTGTTGAGAAGAGACAAAACATTGGTCTACATTCAGTACTGAGTTCAACAGCTTTCGACCCATTAATAGAGTCCTCTGATTGGATATACTTTCCCCCAATGATTGCATCCTGTCTTCATGCTTTATTTCCTTTTCAATCAGATTTTCATTCTACCATTAACACGTGCTCTGGATCAATGCTTTGTCTGTCCTCTACAACTTTTACCACTCTCTTTCCCCTTTTATTCGTTGGCACACTTTGATCTGCAAACCCCCTCAATCTCTAATTTACGCTAATAATCCCTTCTCTTCCATGTATTTCACTATCCACTTTCGAAAGGTTCATATCCATCAAATTTCCACTTCACTTCAATTGCAAAACATTTCACTGGACTTAAAACAGTAACTTCCTCGTTCCACAGAGGGGCCGAGGGGGTCGGTGCCTAGGGAGGGGCCACATTATCGAGGGGGGCGTGTGCGGGGAATGGTGTCGGTGCTGACGGTGACTTTTCAGAAATTGAAAACAAGAGACCTCGCGCTTGCAGGGGCACGCACCGATCTTCACCTCCGCTGGCACTCTTTTCTCGGTGTGGGCGTGGTCCTGGACGTGGTTTGGCTTTAGAACATAGAACTAGGAGTAGGAGAAGGCCGTCCGGCCCTTCGAGCCTGCTCCGCCATTCAATAAGATCATGGCTGATCTTTTCGTGGACTCAGATCCACTTACCCGCGTTCTCACCGTATCCCTTAAATCCTTCATTGTTCAAAAAAATATCTACCTTATCTTTAAAAACGTTTACTGAAGTAGCATCAACTACTTCACTGGGCAAGGAATTCCATAGATTAACAACCCTCTGGTTGAACAAGTTCCTTCTCATTTCAGTCTTTCTGCTGCCTCCGCTGATTGGAGCAACCGCACGTCATGGGCGTCGCCCCGGTCCTCACGGGAGAGACTCTGTCGTTCGTAGGCGGGGATCATGCACAGACCTTGTCATCTGATTGATTAAACTGTCGCGCCCGCCCCCTTTTGCTCACGTGGGGTTTGGAGACGGACTCGTGGTCACATGGTTCCTAGTGACTAATTAGTTGCCGAACACCTGGTCTTTCTTCGTCCATATATCTGTACTTTTAACCTGGTGCACACCTGAGGTTGGAAGGCTGTTTCTGGGTATACCATCTTTGTTGAGTCTTGCACGAAGTCTTCCATGAGGCTTGTTCCTCAGTCTTGGCTGTGTATGTTAACCTGTCTGTTGGGCCATGATATGGTGTCTCTCAGGACATGTTGAGTTGATGAGTGGGTAAGTACGTAGCAGAAGAACCATCTTTCGGATAAATGTGAAGTTATCTACCTCAGGGGCAAAAACTGAAACACCATTTATTATCTGAAGGGTGATAGATTGGGAAAGGGAGAGGTGCACTGAGACGTTAGTGTCCTTGTACCTGTCGCTGAAAGCAAGTATGACCCTGACCCTGACCCTGACCCTATTGCAGGTGGTGAACAAGGCAGATGGTTTGTTGGCTGCCTTATTGAGGGGATTCATGGATTGGCTGTAGTGACAGTGAGTGAAAGATTCACCAGAGTGATTTCTGGGATGATGGTATTGAGAGATGAAGGGAGACTGGATCAGTTAGGGCTATATTCGTGGGAGTTTAAAAGAAGAACGCGCATCTGATGGAAGCCTATAAATTTAAAGAAGACTGGACAAGGTAGATGCAGTAAGGATGTCCTCAATGACTGAGGAGTCCAGAAATAGGGCTTAGAGTCAAGGAGGAGAAGGAGATCATTTAGGAAATGAGGAGAAATGTCTTCCCCCAGACAGAGGTCAGCCTGTCGAATTCTGTCTTGGAATTTTGAGGTCAAACCATTGACGAGTTTCAAAGTGAAATTGGATATGGTGCTTAGCGCTAAAGAGAACAAAGACAGTGGGTAGAAACAGTTTGAGTTCAATGATCAGCCATGATCATGTTGAAAGGTGGAACAGGCTCGAAGTGCTTACACCTGTTCATCTATGTTTCTATAAACCAAAGGAAACAAGATTGACTGGAATGAACACATGCGTGAGGACTTCAGGGTTTTTAAAATTCATTTGTGAGATCTAAAGATCGCTGGCTGGTCCAGCTTTATTGGCTGCCATTAGTTACCCCATGAGAAGGTGGTGTTGAGCTGCCTTCTTGAACCATTCCAGTCCTTGTGCTGACAGTTGACCCACAATCATTAAAATCCTCACAGTGTGGAAACAGGCCATTTGGCCCAACAAGTCCATAATGACTCTAAAAAGCATTCCACCAAACTGACGCCCCCACCCTATCCCTATAATCCTGCACTTCCTATGGATAATTCACATAACTGCTCATCCGTTGACACAATGGGCAATTTAGTGTGGCCAATTCACCGAATCCACACATATTTAGTCTGTAGGAGGGACCAGGAGCACCTGTAGGAAACCCACAAAGACATGGGAAGAATATGCAAACCCCCACACACAGTCACCTGAGACTGAATTGAACCCAGTTCTCTGGTGCTGTGAGGCAGCAGTGCTAACCACTCGCCACTGTGCTGCTCGTAAGGACAATATTGTTGGGAAGGGAGGTCTAGGGTTTTGACACAGCGACAGTGAAGGAATGGTGATTTATTTAAAGTTTGGAGGGGATCTTGTCGGGAGTGGTATTCCCATGTTTCTGCTGCCCTGGTCCTTCCAGATGGAAGCAGTCACGTGTTTGGAAAGTGCTGTCTGAGGACTTTTGGTGGAATTTCTGCAGTGTACCTTGTAGATGGTACACACTGCTGCTACTAAGTGTTGGTGCTGGAGGGAGTGAATGTTTGTGGATGTGGTGCCAATCAAGTGGGCTGCTTTGTCCTGAACAGTGTTGAGCTTTTTGTGTTGTTGGAGCTGCACCTGTCGAGGCAAGCGGCGAATATTCCATCAAACGCCTGACTTGTGTCTTAATGTGGAGAGAATCAGAAGCTCAGGTTGTCCTTAGCCTTCAGAATGATGGAAAGTCTGCCGAGTGACTAACTCTCCTGGAATTTGCCGGTCTGTTCAGTTGGTGAGGCATTTGCACCAAGTCCTTGGAGGTGGAACTGTTGTTGTCCTGTAAATTTGATGTTTCGGTTCCATATGCATTCATTATTTTGCTTCCTTTCCATGTCCTGCTCTGACAGGTGCAACAGTATCCCACAACATGAGCAGACGGTTGCTTCATCTTTCCTCTGCCCCACCCAACAGCATTCTGACAGTATTAGCCTCATACATAACTCCCCCAACTTGGATGTTTTTCCCAACGCACATTTATCCCTTAACCTCTTCCACCACCCCTCCCCGCAATTCCCATGGGGAGTTGGTCACTTGACTAACTGATGCATTCTTTTTAAAATTCAGCCAATGAAGGAAACAGAAGATCACCATTAACCTAGCCCCGCCACTGCACACTCACTCCCATGCTGCTACTGAGTGGTGGTGAAGGAGCCATCTTTCAGAAAAAAACCTTCTTCAACAAGACCATGCCTGCCATCACAAGAACAGATAAATCTTCTGTATTATTTACAGAAGAGGGTATTTTTCTCCTGTATGTCCTGGGGCTAACATGTTTCTGTTAACTTGTGTTTTAGTGACATTGATTATCTAATGGTTGCCCCTCTCTGCTCCAGTGCTATTAATTAGGATATTTGAAGATTACAATTTTAGTTTGTCTACAGCATTTATAATTTCTCTCAGATTTTCTCTCTGTTTCTCCCTCTTGGTGGATGGCTGTCTTCCTTCACAGTTGCATTCAATGTATTTCCAAGTCAGGACGGTGAATGGCTTGGAGGGGAACTTGAAGGTGGCATTTCTAGTATGCTACCCTTGTTCTTCCAGGCGGAAGTGGGCGTGGGTTTGTCTGAGGATCTTTAGTGAATTTCTGCAGTGCATCTTGTAGATAGCATACACTGCTGCTACTGACTGTCGGTGGTAGAGGGAGTGGATATTTGTGGAAATAGTGCCACTCAAGCGTGCTGCTTTGTCCTAGATGGTTTAAAGCTTCTTGTGTTGTTGGGGCTGCACTCATCCAGGCAAGTGGGGACTATTCCATCACACTCCTGACTTGTGCCTTGTAGATGGTGGACAGGCTTTGAGGAGTCAGGAGGAGAATTACTCCCTGTGGTATTCCGAGCTGCTGACCTGCTCTTGCACTGTGTTTGCGTGGTGAGTGCAGTTGAGTTTCTGGTCAATGATGACCCTCAGGATGTTGATAGTGGGGGTTCAGTGATGGTAACACTATAGAATGCCAAGGGGCAGGAGTTAGATTGTCTCTTATTGGTGATGGTTGTTTTGTGTGACACAAATGTTGTTTGTACTTGTTGGCCAATGCCAGGTCTTGTTGCATTTGAACAAGGACTGCTTCATTATCTGAGGAGCTGCGAATGTTTCTGAACATTGTGCAATGATCATTGAACATCCCCTCATAATTAGACATTCAGTACTGAGGGGGTGCCTCATTGTCGTAGGGTCAACATTGAGGCAGTGCCACATCCTAACGGGGTGAGAATTGGAGGAGTGTCACTTGATTTACAGGACCTGTGCTGAGGTATTGCAGCTCTGAGAGAAGGTCGAACTGAGGGAATGCTTTATTGACAGAGGGTCAGTATTGAGGTATTGAAGCACAGTCAGAAGTTGAGTACTGAGGGGGCCCCTCATTGCCAGAGGTGTAATACTGAGTCAGTTCCTCAATGTAATGGGGTCAGAATTGAAGGAGTGCGAAATGATTAAAGGGTCAGGACGAACAACAGAGGACTGTCAGTGAGTCAGATCTGTAGGAGTCAGAAGGTCAATACGGAGGCAGTGCCTCATTGTGTAGGTGTTGGAATTGATTAGAGAGTGATCTGCCAACTGATTAGAGAGTGAGTCCAGAGGCATTGTGTCACGGTCAATGGGTTAGAACCGAGGGAGTGCCACATATTAAGAGGGTTGGTACTGAGATATTTGCAGCAGTGTGAGAGTGCCTCATTCTCAGAGGATATTACTGAGAAAGTGCCTTATTGTCAGTGGAACATGGAGTCGTAGAATTCAGATGTACAGTATGAAAACAGACACTTTGGTCCAACTCGTCCATACTGACCAGATAACCAAAATTAATCTATTCCGTTTGGCCATATCCCTCAACCCTTCCTATTCGTAGACCCATTCACTTGCCTCTGAAATGTTGTTATTGTGCCATCCTTGATCAGTTCCACTGGTAGCTTATTGCATACATGTGCCACCCTCTGCATGAAAATGTTGCCTCTCAGGTTCCTTTTAAAACTTCCCCTCTCAAAATAAATACATGACCTGTGGTTTTGGGCTCCCCTAACTTGGGGAAAAGATCCTGGCTGTTCACCCTATACATGCTCTCATGATTTTATAAACCTCTATAAGGTCCTCCTCGCCTTCTGACACTCCAGGAAGAATGGCCCTAGCCTATTCAGCCTCTCTTTATAGCTCAAATGCTCCAAGCCGCTGGTCACAGGTCTTTTCAATCTGAAAATTAACCCTCCACCACCACCCTCTCTCCTACCTTCCAGTCAATTTTTGTATCCAGATGGCTCGTTCTCCCTGCATTCCATGTGATCTAACCTTGTTAACCAGTCTACCATGCAAACTTTGTCAAACCACTGAATCAAGAGTGGCACCTTGGAATCAAGGCTCTAAAACCTACTTTGACTGCAGTCCTATGAAGACTTCCCTTCTCTTTCCCGGTAGCCCTGCAGCAACATTCCTTTTGTGAAGACATTCCAGCCCTGGAGGCAGCTGCTCTGTTGGCTGAAGGATTTGATAAAAGACTGTACACACAAAGCACTTCCACTTGGCATATCTGAGGCCCAGAAGATTGCGTTCATGACTCAGATGTTTGGCAATTGTGGGCTTACGTGTCATTCTGGTTATTACAGAGTATGATCTCGTCTGACGTTATCAAGGATTTGCTGCGTTGCTGGATATATGATGCAATGAGATTCAGAAATGGATATTAAAAAGCCTGTGGCATTATTCAAAGAAAGAATGTCTTCCTCTTTGTCCAGTCGAATATTTCAATAATGGTGAATGGGTATTTTTCAGGCTGGGAAGCAGGTTTGTAGTGGAATCCTCCAGGGGCTGCTCCTGAGACGTTTGTCGTTCATGATAGATAATTAATTATCTTGATCGTGGTGTGCAGGGGACAATTTCCAAGTTTGCAGATGCTATTAAACTTGAGAATTGTAAATTACGAGAAGAAGAGTGTGGAACTCCAAAAGTACATTGAAAAGTTGATGGAGTGGACAGATAGGTGGAAGATGAGGGACAATGCAGAGAAGTGTAAGGTGATGCACATTGTCTTTCAAGTGTTTTTCCTACCAATGTAAAATAGGAGTATGGGCGTGCACAGTTGAAATGATGGTAGCAGTACAGCTGGAGAGAGCAATAAATAAAGCACACAGTCTTTATTAATAGGGGTATAGAGTATACGAGTAAGAAGTTGATCATATTGAACGTCTGCAAGGTAAGTTAAATCTCAGCTGGAGTATTGTGCACAGTTGTGGCCTGAATATTATAGGAAAAAGGCAAATGCATTGATGAGCTGATTATAACTAGAATGGTTCCAGGCAGGACAAGCTTCAGCGACAAGAATAGATTGAAGAGTTTGGGACTGTTCTCTCTCAACAGCAGGCTGAGAGGAGATGGAATTGAGGTTTTTTTGAAATCGTGAGTGGGCTAAACAGAGTATATAGGGAGAAGATGTCCCTCCCTGGAGAAGAGCTTTATCACCCAGTGTGTGGTTAGGTTATGGAGTGCACTGCTGTAAATGTGATGAATGAGGTTCAATGGAGACGGACAGAGGGCATTGGATGAAAATGGTGTGCAGGTGATAGGCGGAAAAAGGATTTGCATGAGATGATAGAGACAACTCATATGATGGGCCAAATGGCCTCCTTCCCCTTCTGTAAATTTGCGATTTGGTGTATCCAAAAATTACCTGAAATTTATTACAAACAGCAATAAAACAGCACTGCTACTACTTAACCATCTTTCAAAGAATTACTTTGACTTCAAAATGGTTTTGTGGATTCTCCGAAGACAGATAACATTGGGTTTAAAATGACACAGACGCAGAGGGTCAATACTGAAGCAGTACCTCATTGTAACAGGGTTAGAGTTGAGGATGTGCCTCTTGATCGGACAGCCAGTACTGAGATTTTGCAAGTCTATCACAGTGTAAATATTGAATGAATGCCTCTTTGTCAGAGCGTCAGAACTGCGGGAGTGCATTATTGTCAGAAGGTCAGGACTGAGGCAATGCCTCATTATGCAGATGTCAGAATTGAAGCAGTGTCACATGTTGGTAGGGTCAGTCCTGAGGTCTTCCAGCACTGTCAGTGGTTTAGAACTGTGGGAATGCTTCCTTATCATGCGGTCAGCACTGAGCAAGTGCCTTAATATCATATGTTCTGTCCCGATAGAATGCCTCATCATCGGGAGTCATTACTGAGTCAGTGCCTGTTTATCAAAGGCACAGTACAGAGGGTGTGCATCATTGTCAGAGGGTCAATACAGAAGCAGTAACTGATTGTAAGGGGGTCAGATTGGAGTGTGCCACATGCTTAGATGGTCAGTTCTGTGGTAGTGCAGCAATCTCAGAAAGTCAGTTCTGAGGCATTGCCTCATTGTCAGACGTTCATTACTGAGGCACTGTCTCATTGTAAGACGGTAAGAATTGAAGGGGTCGCACACGTTTAGATGATCACTGCGGAGGTATTGCACATCCATCAGAAGGTCAGTCCTGAGGGACCGCCTCGTTGTCCACAGGTCAGTTTGGAGGAAGTGCTTCACTGTCAGAGCATTGGTACTGAGCGAGTACCTCATTGTGAGAGTCAGAATCAAGGGAGTGCTCACATTTTAGACAGTCAGTGCTGACTACATGTACTGTCAGTGGGTTAGTACGAAGGGTCCATTCTGAAGCAGTGCCTCAATGTATTGGGAGCAGAATGGACGGAGGGCCACATGATTAGCGGTTTAGCCGTAAGGAATGGAAGCACTGTCAGATCTCATTGCCGTGATATGGAGGTGTCGATGTTGGACTGAAGGAGGAGTGAGGCTCCGAAAGCTTGTGTTTTCAAAGAAACCTGTTGAACTGTGACCTGGTGTCGTATGACTTCAGACCTCGTTGTCATAGCGTCAGAACTCTGGGTGTGCATTATAGTCACTGGGTCAGTACTGAGGGAGTGCCTCATTGTCAGAGGGTCAATATTGTGGCAGTGCCTCATTGAAATGGGTTCAGGATTGAGGGTGTGCCTCACGATTACAGAGTCAGTACTGAGGAACTGCAGCTCTGTCAGAGGATCAGTTCTGAGGTAGAACTGGAATGTCAGTCCAGAGTCTCACTGGCCCTCTCATTGACCCTCTGACAATTATGCACTCCCACTGATCTTACCCTCCAACAGTGCTGAAATGCCACAGCACTGATCATCTCCTCAGAATCATCGAAACCCCAAAGTGTGAAACAGGCCATTAAGCCCAAGTCCACACTGACCCTCCTAAGAGCATCTGACCCATCCCCTTAAGCTATCCCTATAACCCTGCATTTCTCTCAATGTTCTCACATGATGCCCTCCCTCGGAATAGACTCGTTGACAATGAAGCACACCCTTAGGAATGAATCTCTCAGAAGACACTTTCAGTATTGACCTCTGATCATGAGGCTCTCGCTCAGTACTGGTCCCCTGATATTTCTGATCCCATTACAAAGAGGCACTGCCTCACCAATGACTCTCTGACAACGGAGCGGTGTGTCAGAACTGACCATCTGACAAGCGAGGCACTCCTTCAGTCTGACCCT
Organism: Rhincodon typus; assembly: GCF_021869965.1. Classification (NCBI taxonomy): domain Eukaryota; kingdom Metazoa; phylum Chordata; class Chondrichthyes; order Orectolobiformes; family Rhincodontidae; genus Rhincodon; species Rhincodon typus. The sequence goes on from NC_063375.1 coordinate 4,425,628, forward strand.
CTTTCACTGCAGCAGAAGTGATCTTTTGCTAATGAGGTACTGCCTGTGTTCTGACCCTGATAGAGCTGAAATGCCTCAGCACTTAACGTCAGTCTTTGGCAAACCATCCATTCTGACACCATTACACTGAAGCACAGCCTCAGTGCTGTCCCACTGATAAAGAGACTCTGTCTCAGAACTGACCAGCTGACAATAAGCCAGTGCCCTCGATACTGACACAATAATAATGAAGCCCTCCCTCAGGACTGACCCTCTAAATGTGAGGTCGCTCTCAATTCTGATGCCCTCACAATGCGGCACTGCCCCAGTTCTGACCCCTGCATAATTAGGAACTGGCTCTGTCCGACAGTAATGCACTCCTGCAGTACTGACCCCCTGACAATGAAGCACTCCCTCTGTACTGAAGCTCTGACAGTGCTTCAATCCCTCAGTAATGCCCCTCTGACAATGAAACAGTCCATCAGTTCTGACACGGTCACAGTGCTGCAATGTCTTCGTGACCCTGTAATCGTTTCGCACTACCTCACTTTTGATACCTTTATCGCGAGGCAATGCCTCAACACTGATCCTCTGATACAGCTGCAATACCTTGGCACTGACTCTATCTGTGCAGCAAACCCTCAATTCCCACACTGTTACACTGAGGAACTGCCTCAGAACACAAACTATGACAATGAGTCATTCCCATACGACGAACCCTCTGACAAATAAACAATGCCTCAGAACTGACACACTGACAATAAGGCAGTCCCTTGGTACTGACCCGCTGATCATAGTATCACAGTCATGACCGTCTAATTCTAAGGCTTCCGTTCAATTCGGACACCTTTCGAAAGGAGCACTGCCTCCGTATTGATGCTGTGACAGTGTTTCAATAGCTCAGTGCTGACCTGCTAATTATGGAGCCATCCCACAGTTCCGATCCCGTTACATAGAGGCCCTCGCTCAATTCTCACCCCCGACTGTACTAGAGCATCTCAGTACTGGTCCTGCAAACGTGTTGCACTTCCTTATTTCTCACCCCATTATATTGAGACTGTGTCCCCCACTGGACCCTCTAACAGTGAGACAGTCCCTCAGCAGTGACAATACTGTGAAGCACTGTCACTGACGCTCTGACAATGAGGCTGTCTATTCTGACCCCTTTACATTGAGGCACTTTGTGAGTGTTGACCATTGAGACACTTCCTCAGTAGGTACCTTCAGACACGTTAGGGGTAAGGCGAGATGAGGGTCAGGGTGGGGCTAGGGTTCGGGTTACGGCTGAGGCTAGGGTTAGAGTTAAGTTCAGGGTTGAGGCTGCAGTTGGGGGCTGGGACCAGGACCGGGACAATCTCAGTCGTGGGAGAGGGGAGAGGGTGGTGGGATGGGTGCCAGGGCCAGGAGAGGGATAGGCTGGGATTAGGGCAAAGGATGGGGGCCGGGTCAGGCTGGGGCTGGGGTCGGAGTTAAGTAGGGGCTCTGGTCTCGGACAGGCAGGGGTTAGGGTTGGGGCTGTGGGCTGGGTGCTGGGACCTTAACCATGTCAGGGTCGGGGTCGGGGTCGAGGTCAGGCTCAGGGCTAGCTGCAGGACCAGGGCTAAGACAGGCTGCGGGGGAGTGTTGGGCTGGGATGCGCTGATGGCTGGGTCTGGTTGTTGGTCAAGGTCATTGGCATTTGGGCAGGATGGAGTAGGGTCGGGGCTGGTTGCCTGCGCCGTGCCGCGACAGGCTTCGGGCCGAGGGCCTGTGGTTATGGTCGGTGTCCCGTTGCCACGGCCGGGACAGTCTGGGGTTAGGTTTGGGGTCGGGGACTGGGGTCCGCGGCAGGGACAGTCTGGAATTAGGGTTGGGGTCGGGTACTGGGGGCCGCGGCCGGGATAGTCTGGGGTTACAGTTAGGGTTGGGGATAAGTTGTGGCAGGGTCGGGGCTGCGACAGGCTGGTGGCTGGGATCTGGGGACGGGTTTAGGGCTACGGCTGGAAGAGGGGCTGGGCTGGTGCGTAGGGCCGAGGATAAGGCTAGGTTTACGGTGATGGTCTGGTCTGGGGCCCTGGATTGGACCTGGCCGGGCTGTGGTTCTGGGGCCGGGTTTAGAGTCAGGGTCCAAGTTGGGGCGAAGGTTTTGGTAAGGTTTGGGACGGGGTCGGAGGGCTGAGGCTAAAGCTAGATTTACAGTGATGGTCTGGGCTGGGGCACCGGATTGGGTTGGGCCAGGCCGGGCCGGGGCTGCGACAGACTGTCGGCCGGGATTCGGCTGGGAGCTGAAGGCTCGGGTCAGGGGTCAGGGGCGAGGTTTAGGGTTAGGACTGGGGCTAAGTTTTTGGTTAGGTTTGGGGCCGGGACAGGCTAGGGTAGGGGTGAGGGTGATGGTTGGGGGCTTGGGTTCTGGGCCAGGACCGGTTGGGATTCGTGTCGGGGGCTGGGGGCCGCGGCCGGGTCCGGAACAGTCTGGGGTTCAGGCCGGGAGGCGGGAAAGGCTGCGGGCTGTGGTTAGGGTCAGTTCCGCGGGCTGGGACCGGCTGGGGATGGAGGCTGGGGCCGGGACAACCCCAGTAAAGAAACCATAAAAGTCAGAGCCCGCTGTAAATAAAGTCTAAAGTATAGAGCTCAATGTAAATAAACCTTGTAAATCCTCCCTAAAATTCCACTAAAACCTCAAACAGCCGACTGCAAAAAAATACCCCTAAAACAGAGCCTCCAGTTTATGAAAGCTAAAACACAAGGGCCACTGTAAATCATCACCAAATAAGAGACTCCCCAGTAAAGCACTGCGAGATAGTCAGATTCAGATCGTACCTCATAGTCAGCAAGTCAGATATGAGGCAGTGCCTGTTTGTCAGTCAGTCAATAATGCAGAAGCGCAGTGTTGTCTAACGGTCATTACTGAGGCGGAGCCACACGATTATAGAATCAGTCCTGAGGGACTGCCACCCGAATAGAGGATCAAATCTGGGTTATTGCAACACTGAGAGGGTTGGAGTGACATAGCACCTGAGTGTCGGCAGTGTACTGAATTTCTGAGGAAGGGTCCACGGACCTGAAACGTTAACTCTGTTTTCTCCTTCACAGATGTTTCCAGACCTGCTGAGTTTTTCCAGCAAACCTGACTGCCCTTGTCGACCCATTGTCTCCGCCTGCTCCAGCTCCACTGAACTTATCTCCACTTATCTCGACTCCATTTTCTCCCCCTTGGTCCAGGAACTCCCTACCTACGTCCGTGACACTAACCATGCCCTCCACCTACTCCAGAACTTCCAATTGCCCGGTCCCCAACACCTCATCCTTACCATGGACGTCCAGTCCCTATACACCTGCATTCTCCATCCAGATGGCCTAAAGGCCCTCCGCTTCTTCCTGTCCCGCAGGCCCGACCAGTCCCCCTCCACTGACACCCTCATCCGCTTAGCCGAACTCGTCCTCACGCTCAACAACTTCTCTTTCAATTCCTCCCACTTCCTACAGACAAAGGGGGTGGCCATGTGTACCCGCATGGGCCCAAGCTATGCCTGCCTCTTTGTAGGTTACATGGAACAATCCCTCTTCCGTAGCTACACTGGCCCTAAACCCCACATCTTCCTCCGTTGCATTGATGACTGTACTGGCGCCGCCTCGTGCTCCCACGAGGAGCTCGAACAGTTCATCCACTTCACCAGCTCATTCCACCCCATCCTTAAGTTGACCTGGACCATCTCTCATACCTCTCTCTCCTTCCTGGACTTCTCTGTTTCCATCTCTGGCAACCACCTAGAAACTGATATCCATTTCAAGCCCACTGACTCCCACAGCTATCGAGAATACACCTACTCCCATCCACCTTCCTGCAAAAATGCCATCCCCTATTCCCAAATCCTTCACCTCCGCCGCATCTGCTCCCAGGATGAAGCATTCCACCCCTATATATCTCAGATGTCCTCATTATGCAAGGTCGCAACTTGCCCCCCTCAGTGGTCGAGATCGCCCTCGGCCATGTCTCCTGCATTTCCTGCAACTCATCCCTCAAACCCACTCCCCGTCGTAACAACCAAAACAGAATTCCCCTCGAACTCACGTATCAGCCCACCAACCTCCTGATCAAATGCATCAACGTCCGACACTTCCGCTATCTGCAATCCGACCCCACCACCGAAGACATTTTTTCCTCCCCACCCTGATCTGCTTTCCGGAGGGACCACTCTGGCCGTGAAACCCTTGTCCGCTCCACACTCCCCTCCGGCCCCATCGCACCCGGCTTTTTTTCCCTGCAAACGGAGGAAGTGCTACGCCTTCCCCGACAACTCACCCCTCACCCCCATTCCAGGCCCCAAGAAGACTTTCCACATCAAGCAGATGTTCACCAGCACATCTGCTAATGTGGTATACTGCATCCGCTGTTCCCGTTGTGGCCACCTCTATATCGGGGAAACCAAGCGGAGGCTTGGGGACCGCTTTGCAGAACACCTACTCTCGGTTTGGACTAAACAACTGCACCTCCCAGTCGCGAACCATTTCAACTCCCCCTCCCATTCCTCAGACGACATGTCCATCCTGGGCCTCCTGAATGTTCACAACGATGCCACCCGAAGGTTGCTGGAACAGCAACTCATATTCCGCTTGGGAACGCTGCAGTCCAATGGTATCGATGTGGACTTCACATGCTTCAAAATCTCCCCTCTCCCTACCGCATCCCAAAACCAGCTCAGCTCGTCCCCGCCTCCCTAGCCTGTCCTTTCTCCCACCTATCCCCTCCTCCCACCTCAAGCGCCACCACCAATTCCTACCTACTAACCTCATCCCGCCCCCTTGAGCTGTCCGTCCTCCCTGGACTGAACTATCTCCTACCTAACTCACCACCGACACTCACCTTTACTGGCTCCAGGCCCGTCTCTTTGACCTGTCTGTCTCCTCTCCACCTATCTTCTCCTCTATCCATTCTCTATCCACCTCTCCCTCTCTCCCTATTCATTTCCGAAACTCTTTCCCCTCCTCCATTTCTGAAGAACGGCCTAGGCCCGAAACGTCAGCCTTCCTGCTCCTCTGCTGCTTGGCCTGATGTGTTCATCCTGCTCTACACCTTGTTATCTCAGATTCTCCAGGATCTGCAGTTCCAACTATCTCTGCTAACGCAGAAAACTTGTTTGATGTCCTGCAAGCTATTCAAGTCCTGGGGGACTGTTGCTGAGGGCTGATTAATATTATGCTCTTTCATAGTTTCGGTTGACACGATGGTATTGTTCTGAATAGATTAGAAAATTAACACATACTCAGGAATCGACTCTGATGTGGACACATGTTTGGCAACTGTCAACAAAATAAGGCCGTGAGGATTAAAACTGTGAAAAGGCAGTAAATGGGGTGGAAGGAACATTTTAATTTAGTCTACCCTTTCATAGTGAAAAGTATGACAAGATCGCAGTTTTATGAATGAATGAAATGCGGTAATAGTAAACATAGTACGCTAGTAAGTGGTCAGTAAGGTTATGAATGAATGAGAGCGCGAGAGTGGTAATATGGAGCGCTTGTGGGTGCATTGGTAAAGAGGACATTTACTACAACAGTAAAGAGGCTTGCACTAGTAATTATTTACCAAAATTCACTGGACTCTGGGGTGGTTCCCGCAGATTGGAAAACAGCCAATGTGACGCCACTGTTTAAAAAAGGAAGTAGACAAAAAGCAGGTAACTATAGGCCAGTCAGCTTAACTTCGGTTGAGGGGAAAATGCTTGAATCCATCATTAAGGAAGATAATAGCAGGACAACTGGATATAAGTTGTCCCATTGGGAACACCCAGCATGCGTTCATGAAGGGTAGGTCATCTTTAATAACTTGGTGGAATTATTTGAGGACATTACTTGCATGCTGGTCAATGGGTAACCTGTGAATGTCGTGTATCTGGATTTCCAGAAGGCATTTGACAAGGTGCCACACCAAAGGCTGCTACATAAGATAAAGTTGCACGATATTACAGGTAATTTATTGGCATGGATAGAGGATGATTGACCAGTAGAAAATAAAGAGTAGGGGTAAATGGGTGTTTTTCTGTTTGGCAGTCGGTGGCTCGTGGTGTGCCTCAGGTATCAGTGTTGGGACTGCAATTGTTTACAATTTACATAGATGATTTGGAGTTGGGGACTAAGTATGGTGTGTCAAAATTTGCAGATGACACCGAGATGAGCGGTAGAGCAAAGTCTGCAGAAGAAACTGAAAGTCTGCAGAGGGATCTCCAGTGTAAGTGAGTTGGCAAATGTCTGGCAGATGGAGTACAATGTCGGTAAATGCGAGGTCATCCATTTTGGCAGGAATAACAATAAAATGGACTAAGGTTTACATAGTAAAAAAAAAATGCAGCATGCTGCTGTGCAGAGGAACTTGAGTGTCCTTGTGCATGAATCGCTAAAAGTAGTATTGTAGGTGCAGCAGGTAATTAAAAAGGCAAATAGAATTTTGTCTGTCACTGCTAGAGGGATGGAGTTCAAAAACAGGGAGGTAATGCTGCAGCAGTATCGGGTCCTGCTGAGGCCGCACCTGGAGTACTGTGTGCAGTTTTGGTCGCCTTACTTGAGAAGGGATATACGAGCACTGGACCGGGTGCAGAGGAGATTCACTCGTTTGATTCTAGCGTTGAGAGGGTTGGAATATGAGGAGAGACTGACTAGGCCTGTATAATACTCATTGGAATTCAGAAGAATGAGGGGAGATTTTATAGAAACATACAAGATTATGAAGGGAATAGATAAGGTGGAGGCAGGGAGGTTGTTTCCACTGGCAGGTGAAACTCGGACTTGGGGGCATAGACTCAAAATAAAAGGAAGCAGATGTAGGACTGAGGACAGGAGGAACTTCTTCACCCAAAGGGTTGTGAATCTGTGGAATTCCCTGCCCAGTAAAGCGGTTGAAGCCACCTCGCTGAATGTTCTTAAGGCAAGGCCCGACAAATTTATGGACAGTAAAGGAATTAAGGTTTATGGTGAGCGGTCGGGTAACTGGAGCTGAGTCTGAAAAAGATCAGCCATGATCTTATTGAATAGCGGGGCAGGCTCGAGGGGCCCGATGGCCTACTCCTGCTCTTAGTTCTTAAGTTCTTATGTTATAATGTTATAGTGCCTCACAAAAACCACAGAAAAGGATATTTTAAGGCGATTGACCCTGCATTACGATAGACGCGCCAGCCAGAGGTTCTGAAGAAGGATCACCTGACCCGAAACGTTAACTCTGTTTTTTCCCTCACAGATGCTGCCAGACTTGCTGAGCTTTTCCAGCTACTTTGTATATTTTCCTGATTTGCAGCATCCGCAGTTCTTTCGGTTTTTACTATGTGTTTTGGTGTTTATTATACAGGGGGCTCCTTATTTATAGGTAGCTCTGTCTTTTAGGGTTTATTTGTTACGGGCCCTGTTTTACGGATCATTTACAGTTCGGCTCGATGTTGGGGTGTATTGACAGGTGCCCTGTGTTTTCGACTTTATTTAGAGGGAACCCTGTGTTTTACATTCTACTCCCCAGGGCATCTGTTTTAGAGATCATTTAAAGGTGTCTGTGTATTTGAGGGTATAATTATAAGGGGGTTCTATTTTCGGGATTATTTGAATTAAGCTCCTTGTTTTACTGGTTATTGAAAGGGGTCTCTGTCTGGGGGCTTGTCTACCGGCGTCTCTGAGGGTTTAGTTACTGGAGGCACAGTTTTAGGGAGGATTTGCAGGTTGCACTGTGTTTCAGGGTTTATTTACAAGGAGCTCGAAATTTGACATGTAATTTACATGGGGCTCTGTCTTTTATTGTTTCTTATTGGGGGCTCTGTTTTACATTTTACTTCCTGAGGAACCTTTCTTAGGTTATATGTAAAGGGGTCTCTGAGCTTGAGAGTGTAGTTACACGTAGCTCTGTTTTTATCGTTTGTTTAAATGAGGCTCTGCGTCGGAGATTGTTTACAGAAAGCTTTGTGTTTCAGGCTTCATGACATATAAACCCTAAAACACAGACATCCCTGTAAATGAAGCTCTGTGTTTTAGGGTTTATTTAAAGGGGGTTATGTGCCGGGGGTCTCTGTGGTTTACATTTTACTTCGTGAGGGACCTTTCTTCGGGTTTATTTAAAGGGGTTCTGAGTTTTACAGTGTACTGGCAGCGGCCTTTTTTTAACCGTTTGTTTAAATGAGGCTCTGCGTCCGAGCTTATTTCCAGGAGGCACTGTGTTTCAGGGTTCATTTACAGGGATGTCTGTGTTTGTGGGAGTACATACGCGATGCTGTGTGTTTTTGGGATTATTTATAGTGAGCTACGTGTTTTACAGGTTCTTGAAAGGGTTCTCTGTTTTAGGGTTAGTTTGCAGGAGGCTGTTTATTTATGGGGAGCTTTGTCTATTTAGGGTTATTTGTGAGGGGCCCTGTCTTACGAATAATTTAAATGCGGGCTAAGTGTTGGGGTGTAATTAAAGATGCTCAGTGTTTTCGGATTTATTTAGAAGGAGCCCTGTGTTTTACCTTATACTTCCTGGGCAATATGTGTTAGAGTTCATTTCAAGGAGTCTGTGTATTTGAGCGTATTGGGCTCTGTTGTTGAAGTTTGTTTAAATAGGACTCTGTGTTTTAGGCGTTATTTACAGTGAAGTCCGGGTTTTACGGCTTATTGAAAGGGGCCTCTGTGTTTGAGGGCCTCTGTGCAGGCGGCTCCGTGTTTGAGGGCCAGGAGTACGGCTGAAGCTGGGTTCGGTTTGGGCCTGAGGTTATGGTTAGTGTATGATGAGCCCAGCGTTAGGGCTGAGGGTTATGGTTTGGGCTGAAGTTAGGCTTCGGGCTTACGCGAAGGTTAGCGTTAGGGCTGAATCGAGGGTTAAGGTTCGGGATATTTCTGAGAGGAGGGAGAAAGAAAGCAGCTTCTCATACCCAGAGCAGGAGGGAGAGCAACTGTGTATTCTGCAGGAGACTCGGAATGTATTGTAAACTTAACAGGTCAAATAGTATTACAGATTCATATGATCCCATTACCAGGAGGCACTGCCACAGAACTGACCTGCTAACAATGAGGAATTTGCCTGGTCCAGGCAAGTATTAAACACTGTCAGAGGGACAGAACTGCTGGAGATCATTATAATCAGAGAGACAATACTGAGGTAGCGCCTCATTGTAAGAGGGTCAGAAATGAGGAATTGCCTCACGTTTATAGGGTCTGTAATGAGGTAATGCAGCAGTACCAGAGGGTCAGAACTGTTGGGGTGCATTATTGTGAGACGGTCAATGTTGAGGTAGTGTCTTATTCTCAAGGGGTTAGACTTGGGGGAGTACCACACGATTGCAGCACTGTGACAATTTAAGACTGAGGCACTCCCTCATTGTCAGACAGCCAGTACTGTCAGAGCTTCAGTACTGAAGCAGTGCCTCATTGTCAAATGGTCCGCACTGAGGTTCTGCAGCAGCGTCAGTGGGTCAGAACTATGGGAGTGAGTCATAGGGTCAAGACTGAGGCTGAGCCTTATTCTAAATTCTTATTGGGGTAGTGTTACATAACTAAAGTACATAATTTAAAAAAAATGAGGCATCGGCTGAATGTGATCCTCTGACAATTGTGCACTCCTTCAGTACTGACACTACAACATAGAGGGACAGCCTCAAGCGGACCCTCTGACAATGAGGCAATCTCCCAGGACAATAATCTTTAATTGTAAACTAATCTGTAATACTATTTGACCTGTTAAGTTTACACAACATCCCGAGTCTCCCGCAGAATACGCATTTGCTCTCCATCTGGTTCTGTCTCTGGGTATGCGAAGCTGCTTTCTTTCTCCCTGCCCCCAGAAATAACCCTACCCCAAAATTTAACTCGAGATTCAGCCCTAACGCTAACCCTTGCGGAAGCTCTGAGCCTAACCTCAGGCCAAACCATAACCCTAACCTTCGCCTCAGGCCTAACACAAACCATAACCCTCAGCCCCAGCGCTGACCCTAACCTCACCTCTAACGCGAGCCTCAGCCCTGCACAAAAGCCCTCAAACACCGAGCCCCCTGTAAATATACATTAGAAACCCCTTTCAGTAACCTGTAAAACGCGGAGCTCACAGTAAATAACCCCTAAAAAACAGAGACCCATTTAAACCAATCTTAAAAACAAAGCCCCCTGTAATTATACCCTCAAATACACGGACAGCTTTAAATGAACTCTAACACACATCACCCAGGAAGTAGAAAGGAAAACACAGGGGTGCCTCTGAATAAATCCGAAAACACTGAGCACCTGTAATTACACCACACTCAGCCCACCTGTAAATTATCCGTAAGACAGGGCCCCTTACAAATAAACTTTGAAAAGATACACGTACCTATAAATAACAGTCCCCGGTAAATAAACCCGAAGACAGAGACGCCTTTCAGTAACCTGTAAAACACAGATCACTATAAATAATCCCTAAAACACAGAGCATCGTGTACAGATATCCTAAAACACAGACATCCCTGTAAATGAACTCTGAAACACCGAGCCTCCCGTATATATTCTCCGACGCAGAGTCTCATTTGAAAAAAATGCTAAAAACAGACCCTCCTGTAAATACACTCTTAAACACAGAGACCCATTTATATATAACCGAAGAAAGGCCCCTCAGGAAATAAAGTGTAAAAGACACAGCCCCCAGTAAGAAACCATAAAAGACTGAGTCCCCTGTAAATAAAGTGTAAAATATAGAACTCCCAGTAAATAAATCCTGAAACAGTGCTGCTTGCAAATCCTCCCTAAAACCATTCCTCCTATAAACAAACTCTCAGAGGCGACCCTAAAACACAGAGCCTCCAATTAATAAAGCCGAAAACACAAGTCCACTGCAAATCAACACTGAATAACACAGCCCCCAGTACAGCACGGCGAATTGTTCGGATTGGGATAGTACATCACAGTCTGTGGCAATGCTTCATTGACAAAGAGTCAGTAATGGGGAGGTGTAGTGTTGTCTGAAGTTTATTGTTGAGGTAGCGCCTCATTGTAATAGGGTCAGAATTGAGGGAGCGCCTCATTGTCAGCGTGTCAGGACTGAGGAAGCGCCTCATTGTCAGCGGGTCAGGACTGAGGGACCGCCTCATTGTCAGCGGTTTCGGACTGAGGTATTTGAAGTAGGACAATGAAGTGTGTGGGTCCTTTTATTCTTTTGAAGTTAGAGAATGCCAGAAAGATTATCAACCGTATATGATTTGACTGGGTTGGGAATTACTTAATGACAGCAGAAAGGTTAGTAGCCTGATTACCGCGGCTGGCTCTTGAGATTTCACTCTTGCCGGTTTACTCATTCTTTCATTCAATTTCGCGGAAGTGCTATTTTGAGAGTAGCTTTCTTAAAGGGAAAGCGAACCCTATTCAATATGTATCTAACAGAGACGTGGTAACGCAGAAATCGTGTTTAATGATACGCAAGATATTCAAGTCCTGGGAGAGGTTTGTTGAGTGCTGATTAATATTATAATTTTTCATAGTTTCGGGTGACACGATGGATGGGATTGTATTGTTCTGAATAGACTAGAAAATTAATACATACTCAGGGATTGACTCTGATGTAGACACAAGTTTGGACACTGTTAGCAACAAGGGTTCAAACTGTGAAAAGGCGGTAATGGGGTGGAAGATGCGTTTTAATTTCGTCTCCCTTTATTCGTGAAAAGTACAGCAAGATGGCAGTTATATGAATGAACGAATGAAATGTGGAAATAGTAAACACAGTACGCTAATAAGCGGTCAGTAAAGTTATGAATGAATGAGAGCGCGGGAGGTCATATGGAGCGCTGGTGGGTGCATTGGTAAAGAGGACCTTTCGTACAACAGTAAAGAGGCTTATGACATAGTGTCACACAAAAATCACAGAAAAGGATATTTTAAGGCGATAGACCCTGTATTACTAAAGACACGCCAGCCAGACTCCGGAAGCCTTGTTAAGTGCTAACCGATATGAGTAAACAGGGCAGACTACAGGATGTTCAGGGGCAAAGTTATTAAAAAAAGCAACTGACCACATGAACGAACGGGTACCGCGTGTTTGAATCCGACTGATAAATGTGTGGTACACAACCAATTGATCTAACTGACTGCCTAGTTAATTGAAAACCGAAGGAACTGCAGATGCTGTAAATCAGGAACAAAAACAAAATTGCTGGAAAAGCTCAGCAGGTCTGGCAGCATTTGTGAAGGCAAAAACAGTTAACGTTTAGGGTTTGTGTACAGGTTACTCTGTGTTTTGGACTTTTTGCAGGGGTCTCTGTTTTAGGGTTTCTTTACAGATGTCTGTGTGTTTTACGGGGTTCTCTGTCTTTTACATTTTACTTCCCGAGGGACCTGTCTTAGGTTATATTTAAAGGGGTCTCTGTGCTTGAGTGTATTTACAGGGGTCTCTTTTTCGCGTTTGTTTAAACGATATTCTGCGTTGGAGATCACTTACAGAAGACTTTGGGTTTCACGGTTCATTTACAGGGATGTCTATGTTTTAGCGGTTATTTACAGTGACCTCCGTGTTTTACAGTTCATTGAAAAGGGTCTCTGTCTTTGGGTTTCTGTACCGGAGGCTCGATGTCTTCGGTTAGGAGTAGGGCTGAAGCTCGGTTCGGTTTAGGGCTGAAGCTATGGTTAGTGTCGGGATGCGGCTTGCGTTACAGGGCTGAGGGTAGGTGTTCGGGCTGAGGCGAGAGTTAGAGGTAAGGTTAGGGTCAGCGTTGGGACTGAGGGTTATGGTTTGGGTTAGGCCTGAGGTTAGGATTTGGGCTGAGGTTGGACTCAGCGTTTCCATGAGGGTTAGCGTTTGGCCTGAATCTCGGGTTAGTGTTACGGCTTGCGTTATTTCTGAAGGTAGTATGGAAGAAACCAGCTTCGCATACCGAGAGGCAGAGCCAGAGGGAGAGCAACTGCGTATTCTACAGGAGACACGAGAAGTATTGTAAACTTAACAGGTCAAATAATATTACAGATTAGTTTACAACTAAAGATTATTGTCCTGAGGGAATGCTTTATTATCAGAGGGTCTGCCTGAGGCTGTCCCACTTTGTTGTAGGTCAGTACTGAGGGAGTGCAACATTGTCAGAGGATGAAATTCAGGACTTTACCATTTACTGTATAAATTCCACCTTGGTTTGACTTTCCGAAGTGCACACCTGTATCTGCATACAATTGTATTTACCAATCCTCAGCCCACTTCCCCATCTGATCGAGAAGCCTCTGTAAATTTTGATTACCTTCTTTGCTATCAATGACATCTCCTACTTTTGCATTATCCACAAACTTACTCATCATGCCTTGGACATTCACATTCAGATCATTCACATAAGTAACAAGTAACAAAGGTCCCAGCACCGACCTCTGTGGCACACAACTGCTGCAATACCTCCCGTGTGGACCCTTTGACAATGAGGCAGTGCTTCAGTACTGAAGCTCTGACAGTACTGACTATCTGACAATGAGGCACTCCCTCAGTCTGACATTCTCACAGTGCTGCAATCGACTGGCACTCCAACAAGTCTGACCCCTTTAGAATGAGACACTGTCTCAAGATTGATCCTTTCACAATAATGCACCCAACAGTTCTGACCCTCTGGTTGTGCTGCATTACCTCAATACAGACCCTATACATGTAAGGCACATCCTCAATTCTCACCCGCTTACAATGAGGCACTACCTCATTATTTACTCTCTGACTCTCCAGCAGTTCTATCCCTCTGACACTGCTTGAGTACTGGCCTGGAACAGCTAACAGTGTCTCATTTTCCTCATTGATAGTAAGAACTACAGATTCTAGAGAATCTGAGGTAACAAGTTACAGAGCTGGATGAACACAGCAGGCCAAGCAGCATCAGAGGAGCAGGAAGGCTGACATTTCGGGCCCAGACACTTCTTCCGAAATAGGGGAGGGGAAGTGGGCTCTGAAATAAATTGGGAGAGTGGGAGAGGCGGATAGAAGATGGATAGAGGAGAAGATAGGTGGAGTGGAGACAGACAGGTAAAAGAGGTGGGGTTGGAGCCAGTAAAGGTGAGTGTAGGTGCGGAGTTAGGGAGGAGATAGGTCAGTCCAGGGAGGACGGACAGGTCAAGGGGGCGGGATGAAGTTAGTAGGTAGGAGATCGGGGTGGGGCTTGAGGTGCCAGGAGGGGATAGGTGGGAGGAAGGACAGGTTAGGAAGGCGGGGACGAGCTGTGCTGGTTTTGAGATGCGGTAGGGGTGGGGAGATTTTGAAGCTTTTGAAGTCCACATTGATACCATTGGGGTGCAGGGTTCCCAAGCGGAATATGAGTTTCTGTTCCTGCAACCTTCGGGTGGCATCGTTGTGGCACTACAGGAGGCCCAGGATGGATATGCCATCTGAGGAAAGGGAGGGGGAGTTGACATGGTTCGCAACTGGGTGGTGCAGTTGTTTAGTGCGAACCGAGCATAGGTGTTCTGCAAAGCAGTCCCCATGCCTCCGTTTGGTTTCCCCGATGTAGAGGAGGCCACAACAGGAACAGCGGATGCAGTACACCACATTAGCTGATGCGCAGGTGAACATCTGCTTGATGTGGAAAGTCTTCTTTGGGCCTCCGTCGCGGTTGAGGGGAGAAGTGCAGGGGCAGGTGTCGCAATTCCTGCAGTTGCAGGGAAAAGTGTCGGGTGTCGTGGGGCTGGAGGGGAGTGAGGAGCGGACAAGGGAGTCAAGGAGAGATTGGTCCCTCCGGAAAACAGATAGGGTGGGGAGGGAAAAATGCCTTTGGTGGTGTGGTCGGATTGCAAATGGCGGAAGTGTCAGAGATGATGCCAGACCTGCTGAGCTTTTCCAGCAACTATGTTTTTGTTCCTATTTTGCTGCATCCGCGGTTCCTTTAGTTTTTACTGTGTTTTAGTATTTAGAGACAGGGGGCTCTGTATTTCAGGGTTTATACAGTGGGGCTGTTGTCTTTTATGATTTATTTACCCGGAGCTTGTTTTGCCTAACATGCTTATTTCAGCGACATAAGCATATCAGAAGACTAAAATCTCACCTTCACCAGATGACCTAACTTTTGATGCTGGTTAAATTAAAATGCTTATTTCAGCGAGTTAAGCACCTCAGAAGTCAAAAATCTGAACTTCACCAAATGACATTTTTTTTATGTTCGTTTGACTAACATGTTTATTTCAGCGAGTTAAGCGCTTCAGAAGATCAAAATCTCAACTTCACCAAATGACTCAACTTTTGATGCTGGTTTGACGAAAATGCTTATTTCAGCGAGATAAGCATATCAGAAGACTAAAATCTCCACTCCACCAAAGGACCTAAATTTTGATGCTGATTTGACTAAAATGCTTATTCCAGTGAGGTAAGCGCTTCAGATGTCAAAAATATCAACTTCACCAAATGACTTCAATGTTGATGCTGTTTTGACTAACATGCTTATTTCACTCAGATAAGCACTTGAGAAGACCAACATCTCACTTCACCAAATGAGTTAGTTTTTGATGTTGGTTTGAATGACATGCTTATTTCATGACGTAAGCACTTCAGAAGATCAAAATCTCAAATTCACCAAATGACTCAACTTTTGATATAGTTTTGACTAACATGCTGATTTCAGCGAGTTAAACTCTTCAGATCACCAAAAACCTGAACTACACCAAATGACCGTAGTTTTGATGATGGTTTCACTAATCTGCTTATTTGATTGAGAGAAGCATTTCAGAAGTCAAAAATCTCAACTTCTCGAAATGAGTTAATTTTTAGTGCTGTTTTGACAAACATGCTCATTTCACTCCGATAAGCACTTCAGAAAACCAAAATCTGAACTTCTGCAAATGACTCAAGTTTTGATGTTGGTTTGACGAACATACTTATTTGAGTGAGATAAGCACTTCAGAAGGCAAAAATCTCAACTTCACCAAATGACATAATTTTGGATGATGAATGAATTAAAATTCTTATTTCAGCGAGATAAGCACTTCAGAAGACAAAAACACTGAACTTTACCAAATGACTCAATTTTTGATGTTGGTTTGACTAACATGCTCATTTCAGCGAATAAAGCACTTCAGAAGATCAAAATCTCACCTTCATCAAATGCCACAACTTTTGATATTGTTTTAACTAACGTGCTTATTTCAGCGAGATAAGCAGAGCAGAAGACCAAAATCTCAACTACAACAAGACACTCAACTTTTGATGTTCTTTTGACTAACATGCTTATTTCAGTGGGAAAAGCACATCAGAAAAACAAAATCTGAACTCCACCAAATGTTGGTTTGAATGATATGTTTATTTCATGAGTTAAGCACGTCAGAAGCCAAAAATCTGAATTTCACCAAATGACACAATTTTTTTATGTTCGTTTGACTAACATGCTTATTTCAGCGAGTTAAGCTCTTCAGAAGATCAAAATCTCAGCTTCACCAAATGACTCAACTTTTGATGTTTTCACGAACGTGCTTATTTCAGCGAGATAAGCATATCAGAAGACGAAAATCTCAATTTCACCACGACACTCAACTTTTGATGCTGGTTTGACTAAAATGCTTAGTTCAGCGAGTTAAGCTCTTCAGTAGACCAAAATCTGAACTTCACCAAATGACTCAAGTTTTGATGTTGGTTTGACTAACATGCTTATTTGAGTGAGATAAGAACTTCAGAAGGCAAAAATCTCAATGTCATTTGGTGAAGTTGAGATTCTTGATTTCTGAAGTGCTTATCTCACTGAAATAAACATGTAAGTCAAACCAACATCAAAACTTGAGTCATTTGGTAAAGTTCAGATTTTGGACTTCTGAAGTGCTTATCTGAGTGAAATAAACTTGTTAGTCAAAACTGCATTAAAAATTAAGTCATTTGGTGAAGTTGAGATTTTTGACTTCTGAAGTGCTCAGCTCACTCAAATATGCATGTTACTCAAAACAACATCACAAGTTGAGTCATTTGGTGAAGTCGAGATTCTTCACTTCTGAAGTGCTTATTTCACTGGAGGAAGTCTGTTAGTCAATCCAACATCAAAATTTGAGTCATTTAGTTAAGTTCAGATTTTGGTCTTCTGAAGTGCTTCGACCACTGAAATAAGCACGTGAGTCTAAACCGCATAAAAAGTTGAGTGTCTTGTTGAAGTTGTGATTTTGGTCTTCTGCTATTCTCATCTCGGTGAAATAAGCTCATTAGTCAAAACAATATCAAAAGTTGTAGCATTTGGTGAAGTTTACATTTTGATCTTCTGAAGTGCTTAACTCTCTGAAATGAGCATGTTAGTCAAACTAACATCGAAAATTGAGTCATTTGGTGAAGTTCAGTTTTTTGTCTTCTGAAGTGCTTATCTCGCTGAAATAAGAATTTTAATCCAACCATCATCAAGAATTATGTCATTTGGTGAAGTTGAGATTTTTGCCTCCTGAAGTGCTTATCTCAATCAAATAAGTATGTTAGTCAAACAAACATGAAAACTTGAGTCATTTGGTGAAGTTAAGATTTTGGTTTTCTGAAGGGCTTATCTGAGTGAAATAAGCATGTTAGTCAAAATAGCATTAAAAATTAAGTCATTTGGTGAAGTTGAGATTTTTGAGTTCTCATGTGCTTATCTCACTCAAATAAGCGTGTTAGTCAAATCAACATCAAAACATGAGTCACTTGGTGAAGTCGAGATTCTTCACTTCTGAAGTGCTTATTTCACTGGAGGAAGCCTGTTAGTCAATCCAACATCAAAATTTTAGTCATTTAGTGAAGTTCAGATTTTGGTCTTCTGAAGTGCTTTTCCCACTGAAATAAGCATGTTAGTCAAAACAGCATCAAAAGTTGAGTGTCTTTTTGAAGTTGAGGTTTTGGTCTTCTGAAGTGCTTACCTCATGAAATAAGCATGTCATTCAAACCAACATCAAAAACTAACATTTTTGGTTAAGTGAGATATTGGTCTTCTGAAGTGCTTCTCTGAGTTAAATAAGCATGTTAGTCAAAACAGCATGAAAATTTAAGCCATTTGGTGAAGGTAAGATTTTTGACTTCTGAATTGCTCATTTGACTCAAATAAGCATGTTCGTCTAACCAACATCAAAACTTGAGTCATTTGGTGAAGTTCAGATTTTGGTCTTCTAAAGTGCTTATCTGAGTGAAATAATCATATTAGTCAAAACAGCATCAACATTGAAGTCATTTGGTGAAGTTGATATTTTTGACTGCTGAAGTGCTTATCTCACTGAAATAAGCATTTTAGTCAAATCATCATAAAAAGTTAGGTCCTTTGGTGAAGTTGAGACTTTAGTCTTCTGATATGCTTATCTCGCTGAAATAAGCATTTTAGTCAAAACAACATCAAAAGATGAGTTATTTGGTGAAGTTGAGATTTTGATCTTCTGAAGTGCTTAACTCGCTGAAATACGCATGTTAGTCAAACGAACATAAAAAATTGTGTCATTTGGTGAAGTTCAGATTTTTTGCTTCTGAGGTGCTTTACTCGCTGAAATAAGCATTTTAATTTAACCAGCATCAAAAGTTAAGTTCTCTGGTGAAGGAAAGATTTTAGTTTTCTGATATGCTTATCTCGCCGAAATAAGCACGTTCGTCAAAACAACTTCATCATCCCCTGGTAAATAAACCCTAAAACACAGGAGCCCTAGTGTATAAACCCTGAAATACAGAGCCCCCTCTATATAAACACTAAAACACAGTAAAAACTAAAGGAACTGCGGATGCAGCAAAATCAGGAACAAAAACATAGTTGCTGGAAAAGCTCAGCAGGTCTGGCAGCATCTCCGACATTTCCGACATATACATTCTGATCCCACCACCAAAGGCATTTTTCCCTCCCCACCCTTATCTGTTTTCCGGAGGGACCACGTTGTCCTCTCCACACTCCCCTCCAGCCCCATCACACCCGGCACATTATCTGCAACCACAGGAATTGCGACTGCTGCCCCTACACCTCCACCATCAACCCCAAACCCGGGTCCCAAGAAGTCCCAAGATGTTCACCTCCACATCTGCTAATGTGGTCCACTGCATCCGCTGTTCCCGTTGTGGCCTCCTCTACATCGGGGAAACCAACCGGAAGCTTGCGGACTGCTTTGCAGAACACCTACGCTCGGTTCGCACTTAACTGCGCCTCCCAGTCACGAACCATTTCAACTCCCCCTCCCATTCCTCAGACGACATGTCCATCCTGCGCCTCCTGCATTGCCACAAAGATGCCACCCGAAGGTGGCAGGAACAACCACTCATATTCCGCTTGGGAACACTGCAGCCCAATGGTATCAATGTGGACTTCACAAGCTTCAAATTCTCCCCTCCCCCTACCGCATCCCAAAACCAGACCAGCTAGTCCCCGCCTCCCTAACCTGTGTTTCCTCCCACCTATCCCCACTTCCCACCTCAAGCCCCACCCCCATCTCCTCCCTACTAACCTCATTTCGCCCCCTTGACCAGTCCGTCCTCCCTGGACTGACCTATCTCCTCCCTAACTCCCCACCTTCACTCACCTTTACTGGCTCCATCCCCGCCTCTTTGACCTGTCGGGCTCCTCTCCAACTATCTTCTCCTCTATCCACCTTCTATCCGTCTCTCCCTCTCTTCCTATTTGTATCAGTACTCCCTTCCCCTCCCCTATTTCTGAAGAAGGGTCTCGGCCCGAAATATCAGACTTCCTGGTTATCTGATGCTCCTTGGCCTGCTGTGTTCATCCAGTTCTGCACCTTGCTATCTCAGATTCTCCAGCATCTGCAGTTCCTACTAACAATGAGGAAAATGAGACCCTGTTAGCTGTTCCAGGCCAGTACTGAAGCACTGTCAGAGGGATAGAACTGCTGGAGAGTCAGAGAGTCAGTATTGAGGTAGCGCCTCATTTACGTGGGTGAGAACTGAGGAAGTGCCTCACATGTATAGGGTCTGTATTGAGGTAATGCAGCACAACCAGAGGGTCAGAACTGTTGGGTGCATTTTTGTGAAAGGGTCAATCTTGAGGCAGTGTCTCATTCTAAAGGGGTCAGACTTGTTGGAGTGCCAGTCGATTGCAGCACTGTGAGAATGTCAGATTGAGGGAGTGCCTCATTGTCAGATAGTCAGTTCTGTCAGAGCTTCAGTACTGAAGCACTGCCTCATTGTCAAAGGGTCCACACTGGAGGTATTGCAGCAGTTGTGTGCCACAGGGGACGGTGCTGGGACTTTTGTTACTTGTTACTTATGTGAATGATCTGAATGTGAATGTCCAAGGCATGATGAGTAAGTTTGTGGATAATGCAAAAGTAGGAGATGTCATTGATAGCAAAGAAGGTAATCAAAATTTACAGAGGCTTCTCGATCAGATGGGGAAGTGGGCTGAGGATTGGTAAATACAATTGTATGCAGATACAGGTGTGCACTTTGGAAAGTCAAACCAAGGTGGGATTTATGCAGTAAATGGTAAAGTCCTCTGACAATGTTGCACTCCTTCAGTACTGACCTACAACAAAGTGGGACAGCCTCAGGCAGACCCTCTGACAATGAGGCATTCCCTCAGGACATTAATCTTTAATTGTAAACTAATCTGTAATATTATTTGACCTGTTAAGTATACAATACTTGCCGTGTCTCCTGTAGAATACGCAGTTGCTCTCCCTCTGGCTCTGCCTCTCGGTATGCGAAGCTGGTTTCTTCCATACTACCCTCAAAAATAACGCTAGCTGTAACCCTAACTTTAGATTCAGCCCGAACGCTAACCCTCATGGAAACTCGAAGTCCAACCTTAGCCCAAATTCTAACCTCAGGCCTAACCCAAACCATAACCCTCAGTCCCAACACTGACCCTAACCTTACCTCTAACTCTACCCTCAGCCCTGTAACGCAAGCCTCATCCCTACACTAACCATAGCTTCAGCCCTAAACCGAACCGAGCTTCAGCCCTACTCCTAACCGAAGACATCGAGCCTCCGGTACAGAAATCAGAAGCCACAGAGCCCCCCGTACAGAAACCCAAAGACAGAGACCCTTTTCCATTAACTGTAAAATACGGAGGTCACTATAAATAATCCCTAAAACATAGACATCCCTGTAAATGAACCGTCAAACACAAAGTCTTCTGTAAGTAATCTCCGACGCAGAATATCGTTTAAACAAACGCGAAAAAGAGCCCCCTGTAAATATACTCAAGCACAGAGACCCCTTTAAATATAACCTAAGAAAGGTCCCTCGGGAAGTAAAATGTAAAAGACAGAGAACCCAGTAAAGAAGCATAAAACACACAGACGTCTGCAAAGAAACCCTAAAACAGAGCCCCCTGTAAATAATCCAAAACACAGAGCACCCTGTACACAAATCCGAAACGTTAAATGTTTTTGCTTTCACAAATGCTGCCAGACCTGCTGAGCTTTTCCAGCAATTTTGTTTTTTTTCCTGATTTACAGCATCTGCAGTTCCTTCGGTTTTCAATTAACTAGGCAGTCAGTTAGATCAAATGGCTGTGTATCACATATTTACCAGTCGGATTCAAACACGCGATACCCGTTCGCTCATGTGGTCACTTGCTTATCTTACAACCTTTGCTCCTGAATATCCTGTGGTCTGTCCTGTTTACACATGTCGGTTAGCACTTAAGAAGGCTTCTGGAGTCTGGCTGGCGTGTCTTTAGTAATACAGGGTCTATCGCCTTAAAATATCCTTTTCTGTGACACTATATCATCAGCCTCTTTACTGTTGTACTAAAGGTCCTCTTTACCAATGCATCCACAAGCGCTCCATATGACCACTCTCACGATCTCATTTACTGACCACTCATTAGCGTACTGCGTTTACTGTTACCGCATTTCATTCATTCATTCATAAAACTGCCATCTTGCCCGACTTTTCACGAATAAAGGGAGACGAAATTAAAATGTTCCTTCCACCCCATTACTGCCTTTTCACAGTTTGAACCCGTGGTGCTAACAGTGTCCAAACTTGTGACTACATCAGAGTCAATCCCTGAGCATGTATTAATTTTCTAATCTATTCAGAACAATACGATCCCATCCATCGTGTCATCAGAAACTATGAAAAATTACAATATTTATCAGCCCTCAACAAACGTCTCCCAGGACTTGAATATCTTGCGCGACATCAAACAAGTTTTCTGCGTTACCACGCCTCTGTTAGAGACATATTCAACAGGGTCCGTGTTCCCTTTAAGAAAGCTACTCTCAAAATAGTGCTTCCGTGTAATTGAATGAAAGAATGAGTAAACCGGCAATAGTGAAATCTCAAGAGCCAGCCGCGGTAATCAAGCTACTAAACTTTGTGTTGTCATTAAGTAATTCCCAACCCAGTCAAATCATATGGAGTTGACAATCTTTCTGGCATTCTCTAACTTTAAAAGAATAAAAGGACCCACACACTTCATTGTCCTACATCAAATACCGCTGTCCTGAACAGCTGACAATGAGGCGCTCCCTCAGTCCTGACCCGCTGACAATGAGGCGCTCCCTCAGTCCTGACCCTAGTACAATGAGGTGCTACCTCAACAATGACCATCAGACAACACTACACCTCCCCATTGCTGACTCTTTGTCAAAGAGGCATTGCCTCAGACTATGATGTACTCCCTCAATCCGAACAATTCGCCGTGCTGTACTGGGGGCTGTGTTATTTAGTTTTGATTTACAGTGGGCTTGTGTTTTAGGCTGTATTAATTGAAGGTTCAGTGTTTTATGGTCGCCTCTGAGAGTTTATTTACAGAAGGCTTAGTTTTAGGGAGGATTTGCAGGTGGCACTGTTTCAGGGTTTATCTGGGAGCTCTATATTTTACACTTTATTTACAGGGGACTCGGTCTTTTATGGTTTCTTCCTGGGGGCTGTGTCTTTTACATTTTATTTCCTGAGGTATCTTTCTTCGGTTATATATAAAGTGGTCTCTGTCCTTCAGGGTGTGTTTACAGGGGGCTCTGTTTTTAGCATTTATTCAAATGGGACTTTGCATCGGAGAATATATGCAGGAGGCTGTGTGTTGCAGAGTTCATTTGCAGGGATGTCTGTGTTTTAGGATATCTGTACACGATGCTCTGTGTTTTAGGGATTATATATAGTCATCTGTGTTTTACAGGTTACTGAAAGGCGTCTCTGTCTTCGGGTTTATTTACCGGGGGCTGTTATTTATAGGTACGTGTATCTTTTCAAAGTTTATTTGAAAGAGGCCCTGTCTTACGGATAATTTACAGGTGGGCTGAGTGTGGTGTAATTACAGGTGCTCAGTGTTTTCGGATTTATTTTGAGGGAGCCCTGTGTTTTACGTTCTACTTCCTGAGTGATGTGTGTTAGAGTTCACTTAAAGGGGTCTGTGAATTTGAGGGTATAATTACAGGGTCTTTGTTTTTACGATTGGTTTAAATGGGTCTCTGTGTTTCAGGTGTTATTTACTGTGAGCTCCGCGTTTTACAGGTTATTAAAAAGGGTTTCTGAGGGCATATTTACAGGGGGCTCGTTGTTTGATGGCTTTTGTGCAGGGCTGAGGCTCGCATTGGAGGTGAGGTTAGGGTCAGCGCTGGGGCTGAGGGTTATGGTTTGTGTTAGGCCTGAGAAGAAGGTTAGATTTATGGTTTGGCCTGAGGTGAGGCTCAGAGCTTACGCAAGGGTTAGCGTCAGGGCTGAATGTCGGGTTAAGGTTTGGGGTAGGGTTATTTCGGGGGACAGGGAGAAAGAAAGCAGCTTCGCATACCCAGAGACAGAACCAGAGGGAGAGCAACTGCGTATTCTACAGGAGACTCGGGATGTTGTGTAAACTTAACAGGTCAAATAGTATTACAGATTATTGTTCTGAGAAAATGCCTCATTGTCAGAGGGTCCGCTTGAGGCTGTCCCGCTATGTTGTAGCGTCAGTACTGAAGGAGTGCACAATTGTCAGAATATCACATTCAGCTGATGCCTCATTTTTAAAAATTATGTAATTTAGTTATGTAGCACTCCCCCAGGAAGAATTTAGAATAAGGCTCAGCCTCAGTCTTGACCCTATGACTGATATACTCCCACAGTTCTGACCCACTGACACTGCTGCAATACCTCAGTGCGAACCATTTGACAATGAGGCACTCCTTCAGTACTGAAGCTCTGACAGTACTGACTATCTGACAATGAGGGAGTGCCTCAGTCTGACATTTTCAAAGTGCTGCAATCGTGTGGCACTCCCACAAGTCTAACCCCTTGAGAATAAGACACTAACTCAGTATTGACCGTCTCACAATAATGCACCCCAACAGTTCTGACCCTCTGGTACTGCTGCATTCCCTCATTACAGACCCTATGAATGTGAGGCACTTCATCAGTTCTGACCCTCTTACAATGAGGCGCTTCCTCAGTATTGACTCTCTGATTATAACGCTCTCCAGCAGCTCTGTCCCTTTGACAGTGCTTCAATGCTTGCCGGGACCAGGCAAATTCCTCATTGTTAGCGGGTCAGTTCTGTAGCAGGGCCTCCTGGTAATGGGATCATATGAATCTGTAATACTATTTGACCTGTTAAGTTTACAATACATCCCGACTCTCCTATAGAATACGCAGTTGCTCTCCCTCCAGCTCTGGGTAGGCGAAGCTGCTTCCTTTCTCCCTGTTCTCACAAATATCCCTAACCTTAAACCGAGATTCAGCCCTAACGCTAACCCTAACGTAAGCCCGAAGCCTAACTTCAGCCCAAAGCGTAACCCAAACCATAACCCTCAGGCCTAACGCTAGCCTCATCATACACGAACCATGGCCTCAGACCCAAACCGAACCCAGCCACAGCCGTACTCCTGGCCCTCAAACACGGAGCCGCCTGCACAGCGGCCCTCAAACACAGGGACCCCTTCCAATAATCCGTAAAACGCGGAGTTCACTGTAAATAACGCCTAAAACACAGAGCCCTATTTAAACAAACTTCAACAACAGAGCCCCCTGTAATTGTACGCTCAAAGCCAAAGATCCCTTTAAATGAACTCTAACAAACATTGCCCAGGAAGTATAAGGTAAAACCAGAGCTCCTTCTGAATAAATCCTAAAACGCTGAGCACCTTTAATTACACCCCAACACTTAGCCCACATTTAAATGACCCGTAAGACAGGGCCCCTTACAAATAACTCTAAAAAGACAAACCTACCTATAAATAAACAGGCTCCTGCAAACAAACCCTAAAACAGAGACCTCTTTCAAGAACCTGTAAAACACGGAACTTACTGTAAATAATCCCAAAAACACATAGCATCGTGTATGTACAACCAAAAACACAGACATTCCTGTAAATGAACCCTGAAACACAATGCCTCCTAGAAATAATCTCCGACGCAGAGCCTCATTTAAACAAACGGTTAAAAAAAATGCCCCTGTAAATAAAATGTCAAGTACAGATAACCTTTATATAAACCCGAAGAAAAATCCCTCACGACGTAAAATGTAAACCACTGAGCCCCCGGCACATAACCCCCTGTAAATAAACCCTAAAACACAGAGCTTCATTTACAGGGATGTCTGTGTTTTAGGGTTTATATACAATGAAGCCTGAAACACACAACTTTCTGTAAATAATCTCCGACGCAAAGCCTCATTTAAACAAACGATAAAAACAGAGCTCCGTGTAACTACACTCTCAAGCTCAGAGACCCCTTTACACACAACCTAAGAAAGGTTCCTCAGGAAGTAAAATGTAAAACAGAGCCCCCAGTAAGAAACAATAAAAGACAGAGCCCCATGTAAATTACATGTCAAATTTCGAGCTCCTTGGAAATAAACCCTGAAACACAGTGCACCCTGCAAATCCTCCCTAAAACTGTGCCTTCAGTAAATAAACCCTCAGAGACGCTTGTAAACAAGCCCTCAGAGAGAGACCCCTTTCAATAACCAGTAAAACAAGGAGCTTAATTCAAATAATCTCTAAAACAGAACCCACTGTAATTATACCCTCAAATTCACAGACCCCTTTAAATGACCTCTAAAACAGATGCCCTCGGAAGTAGAATGTAAAACACAGGGTTCCCTCTAAATAAAGTCGAAAACACAGAGCACCTGTCAATACACCCCACCATCGAGCCGAACTGTAAATGATCCGTAAAACAGGGCCCGTAACAAATAAACCCTAAAAGACAGAGCTACCTATAAATAAAGAGCCCCCTGTAAATAAACACCAAAACACATAGTAAAAACCGGAAGAACTGCGGATGCTGCAAATCAGGAAAAAATACAAAGTTGCTGGAAAAGCTCAGTCTGGCAGCATCTGTGAGGGAAAAAAACAGAGTTAACGTTTCGGGACAGGTGATCCTTCCTCAGAAGCTCTGGCTCGCGCGTCTTCAGTAATGCAGGGTCAATCGCCTTAAAATATCCTTTTCTGTGGTTTTTGTGAGGCACTATAACATTATAACATAAGAACATAAGAACTAAGAGCAGGAGTAGGCCATCTGGCCCCTCGAGCCTGCCCCGCTACTCAATAAGATCATGGCTGATCTTTTTGAGACACAGCTCCACTTACCCGCCCGCTCACCATAAACCTTAATTCCTTTACTGTCCATAAATTTATCTAGCCACGCATTAAAAACATTCAGCGAGGTGGCTTCAACCGCCTTACTGGGCAGGGAATTCCACAGATTCACAACCCTTTGGGTGAAGAAGTTCCTCCTGTCCTCAGTCCTACATCTGCTTCCTTTTATTTTGAGGCTATGCCCCCTAGTCCTAGTTTCACCTGCTAGTGGAAGCAACCTCCCTGCTTCCACCTTATCTATTCCCTTCATCATCTTGTATGTTTCTATAAGATCTCCCCTCATTCTTCTGAATTCCAATGAGTATAATCCCAGCCTACTCAGTCTCTCCTCATATTCCAACCCTCTCAACTCTAGAATCAACTGAGTGAATCTCCTCAGCACCCCGTCCAGTGCTAGTATATCCCTTCTCAAGTAAGTCGACCAAAACTGCACACAGTACTCCAGGTGCGGCCTCACCAGGACCCTATACAGCTGCAGCATTAACTCCCTGTTTTTAAACTCCATCCCTTTGGCAATGACAGACAAAAT
>NC_063375.1:4452887-4475820 GCF_021869965.1 Rhincodon typus
GAGGGGGGAGGTGTAGGGGCAGGTGCAGCACTTCCTGCGGTTGAAGGGAAAAGTGCCGGGTGTGGTGGGGCTGGAGAGGAGCGTTGAGCGGACAAGGGAGTCACAAACACAGTGGTCCCTCCAGAAAGCAGATAAGGATGGGTAGGAATAAATGTCTTCGGTGGTGGGGTCGGATTGCAGATGGCAGAAGTGTCGGAGAATGATGCGTTGGATCAGGAGGTTGGTGGGCCGGTACGTGAGGACGAGGAGGTTTCTGTTTCGTTGTTATTGCGGGGAGGGGTCTGAGGGATGAGTTGCAGGAAATGCGGGAGACACGGTCGAGGGCGTTCTCCACCATTGAGCGGGCGGGATGTTGCGGTCCTTGAAAAACGAGGACATCTGAGATGTACAGCATTGGAGTGCTTCATCCTGGGAGCAGATGCGGCGGAGGTGAAGGAATTGGGAACAGGAGATTGCATTTTTGCAGGAAGGTGGGTGGGAGGAGGTGTATTCTCGATAGCTGTGGGAGTCGGTGGGCTTGAAATGGATATCAGTTTCTCGGTGGTTACCAGAGATCGAAACAGAGAGGTCCAGGAAGGAGAGAGAGGTATTAGAGATGGTCCAGGTCAACTTAAGGTTGGGGTGGCAGGTGTTGGTGAAGTGGATGAACTGTTCGAGATCCTCGTGGGAGCACGAGCCGGCGCCGATACAGTCATCAATGCAACGGAGGAAGAGGTGATGTTTAGGGCCAATGTAGCTACGGAAGAAGGAATGTTCCATGTAACCTACAAAGAGGAGGCATAGCTTGGGCCCATGCGGGTACCCATGGCCACCCACTTTGTCTGTAGGAAGTGGGAGGAATTGAAAGAGAAGTTATTGAGCGTGAGGACGAGTTCAGCTGAGCGGATGAGGGTGTCAGTGGAGGGGGACTGGTCGGGCCTGCGGGACAGGAAGAAGCAGAGGGCCTTTAGGCCATCTGTATGGGGAATGCAGGTGTATAGGGACTGGACGTCCATGGTGAAGATGAGGTGTTGCGGACCGGGGAATTGGAAGTTCTGGAGGAGGTGGAGGGCGTGGGTGGTGTCACGGACGTAGGGAGGGAGTTCTTGGACCAAGGGGGAGAAAATGGAGTCGGGATAGGTGGAGATAAGTTCGGTGGGGCAGGAGCAGGCGGAGAAAATGGGTCGACCAGGGCAGTCAGGTTTGCTGGAGAAGCTCAGCAGGTCTGGCAACATCTGTGAAGGAGAAACAGAGTTAACGTTTCAGGTCCGGGCACCCTCCCTGAGAACTTTAGTACCCTGCCGACACTGAGGTGCTATCTCACTCCAACCCTCTCAGTGCTGCAATAACCCCAATTTCATCCTTTTTTCGTGTGGCACTCCCTCAGGACTGATCCTGTAATTGTGTGGCTCTGCCTCAGTAATGACCGTTAGACAACACTGTGCTTCCGCATTACTGACTGTCTGACAAACAGGAACTGCCTCAGATCTGACTTGCTGACCATGAGGTGCTATTTGAATCTGACAATCTCGCAGTGCTGTACTGGGGGCTCTTATTTAGTGTTGATTTACAGGGGGCCTTGTGTTTTAGCTTTCATTAACTGGAGGCTCTGTTTTAGGGTTGTTTTTTGCAGTTGTCTGTTTGAGGGTTTAGGGGGATTTTAGGGAGGTTTTACAGGGTTTATTTACAGGGAGTTCTATACTTTACACTTTATTTACAGCGGGCTCTGACTTTTATGGTTTCTTTACTGGGGATTTTCCCGGCCCCAGCCTCCGTCCCCAGCCTGTCCCAGCCCCGCCCCCAGCCCGCTGAAGTGACCTTGACCCTGGCCCGCAGCCTGTCCCGGCTCCCGACCCTAACCCCAGACAGTTCCGGACCCGGCCGCGGCCCCCAGCCCCCGACCGCGGCCCCCAGCCCCCGACACGAATCCCAGCCTGTCCTGGCCCGGAACCCAAGCCCCCAACCCCCACCCCCACCTTAGCCTGTCCCGGCCCAAACCTAACCAAAATCTTAGCCCCAATCTTAACCCTAAACCTGGCCCCTGACCCCAGACCCGAGCCTTCTGCCCCCAACCAAATCCCGGCCGGCAGCCTGTCGCAGCCCTGGTCCGGCCAGGCCCGACCCAATCTGGGGCCCCAGCCCAGACCATCACCGTAAACCTAGCCTTAGCCTCAGCCCTCCGACCCTGGCACCAAAGCTAACCAAAACCTTCGCCCCAACCTGGACCCTGACTCTAAACCCAGGCCCAGACCCCCAGCCCAGCCCGGACCGGCCCGACCCAATCCAGGGCCCGAGACCAGACCATCACCGTAAACCTAGCCTCAGCCTCAGCCCTACGCACCGGGCCCAGACCCCAGCCTTCAGCCCCTGTCCCAGCCGTAACCCTAAACCCGGCCCCAGACCACAGCCACCAGCCTGTCGCGGAACCAACCCTGCCGCAGCTTGTCCCCGACCCCAACCCTAAACACAGACTGTCCCGGCCGTGGTCCCCAGTCCCCGACACCAACCCTAACCCCAGATTGTCCCGGCCGCGGCCAGCAGTCCCCGACCCCAACCCTAACCCCAGACTGTCCCGGCCGCGGCCCCCCTTTCCCCGACCCCAACCCTAAACCCAGACTGTCTCGGCCGCGGCCATTGGACACGGACCCTAACCCCCAGCCCTCGGCCCGAAGCCTGTTGCGGCCCCGGCCCAGGCACCCAGCCCCGACCCTACCCCTCCCTGCCCAGATGCCAGCGACCGAGACCCAGACCCAGACCCAGACCCAGAACCAGCCATCAGCGCCCCCCAGCCCAACACTCCTCTGCAGCCTGTCGCAGCCCTGACCCTGACCCTATCCCCAACCACGGCCCTGAGCCTGACCCCGACCCCGAACTCGATCGCAACCTCGACCCCGCCCCGGTTAAGGCCCCATAACCCAGCCCGCAGCCCCGACACTAACCCCAGCCTATCCGAGACCCGAGCCCCTACCTTACTCTAACCCCAGCCCCAGCCTGACCCGGCACCCATACTTCGCCCTAATCCCAGCCTGTCCCTCTCCTGGCCACGAATGTCCTGTGCCCCGGCCTGTCTGAAGATAACTACTAAAGAAGTGCCTCAATTGTCAATACTCACGCAGTGCCTCAATGTAAAGGGGTCAGAATTGACAGCCTCATTGTCAGAGGGTCAGGGACAGTGCTTCACAGTGGTGTCACTGCTGAGGGACTGTCTCACTGTTAGAGGGTCCAGTCGGGTGCACAGTCTCAATATACAGGGGTGAGAAATAAGGAAGTGCAATACGTTTGTAGGACCAGTACTGAGATAGTCTCGTACAGTCAGAAGGTCAGGATTGAGCGAGAGCCTCTATGTAAAGGGATCAGAACTGTGGGATGGCTCCATGATTAGCAGATCAGCACCGTCACAGCATCAATACGGAGGCAGGGCTTCTTTCGAAAGGTGTCCGAATTGAAGAGATGCCACAAAATTAGACGGTCATGACTGTGATACTATGATCAGCGGGTCAATTGTAAGGGACTGCCTTACTGTCAGTGTGTCAGTTCTGAGGCATTGTTCATTTGTCAGAGGGTTCATCGTATGGGAATGACTCATTGTCAGAGTTTGTGTTCTGAGGCAGTTCCTCATTGTAACGGTGTCAGAAGTGAGGGTTTGCTCAACAGAGAGGGTCAGTGCTAATGTATAGCAGCCGTATCAGAGGATCAGTGCTGAGGCATTGTCTCACGATAAAAGCATCAAAAGTGAGGTAGTGCGAAACGATTACAGGGTCACGAAGACATTACAGCACTGTGACAGTGTCAGAACTGTTGGACTGTTTCACTGTCAGAGGGGTATTACTAAGGGATTGAAGCACTGTCAGAGCATCAGTACAGAGGGAGTGCGTCATTGTCAGAGGGTCACTACTGCAGGAGTGCATTACTGTCAGACAGAGCCAGTTACTAATTATACAAGATGATCAGAGGATTAGATAGGGTGGACAGTGGGAGCCTTTTTCCTCGGATGGTGATGGCTAGCACGAGGGGACATAGCTTTAAATTGAGGGGTGATAGATATAGGACAGATGTCAGAGGTAGGTTCTTTACTCAGAGAGTAGTAAGGGCGTGGAATGCCTTGCTTGCAAAAATAGTTGACTCGCCAACTTTAAGGGCATTTAAATGGTCATTGGATAAACAGATGGATGACAATAAAATAGTATAGGTTAGATGGGCCTGTACTGCGCTGTAATGTTCTATGTTCTATGTTCTATGTTCTATGCAGGGTTCAGAACTGGGGCAGTGCCTCATTGTAAGGGCATCAGAATTGAGGGCGACCTCACATTTAGAGGGTCAGTCCTGAGGGAGGGCCTCAGTATTATTGTGTCAGTACCGAGGGCACTGGCATAGTGTCAGCTGGTCAGTTCTGAGACAGAGTCTCTTTGTCAGTGGGTCAGCATTGAGGCTGTACTTCCTTATAATGGAGGATTTGCCACAGACTGACGGTAAGTACTGAGGTATTACAGCTCTATCAGGGTCAGAACCCAGGCAATACCTCATGAGCACAATATCACTTCTGCTGCAGTGAGAGAGGGTCAGACTAAAGGAGTGCCTACTGTCAGATGCTCAGTTCTGACACACTGCTTCTTTGTTAGAGGGTCATTGGTGAGGCAGTGCCTCTTTGTAATGGGATCAGAATTGTCAGGGGTCCAGTACTGAGCGAGACCCTCATGATCAGAAGTCAATACTGAGAGAGTGTCTCATCAGAGATTCATTGCTAAGGGTGTGCTTCATTGTCAAAGAGTCCATTCTGAGGGAGGGCATCATGTGAGAATACTGAGGGGAATGCAGGGTTACAGGGATAGGTTAAGGGGATGGGTCAGATGTGCTTAGGAGGGTCAGTTTGCACTTGAGCTTAATGGCCTGTTTATCACTCTGGGGATTCGATGATTCTGATGAGAGGATCAGTACTGTGGCGTTTCAGCACTGTTGGAGAGTAAGATCAGTGGGAGTGCATAATTGTCAGAGGGTCAATACTGAGGCTGAGCAGGGCCAGCGAGCTACAGACCAGTGAGCCTCTGGACTGACATTCCAGTCCTACCTCAGAACTGATCCTCTGACAGAGCTGCAGTTCCTCAGTACTGACTCTGTAATCGTGAGGCATACCCTCAATCCTGAACCCATTTCGATGAGGCACTGCCACAATATTGACCCTCTGACAATGAGGCACTCCCTCAGTACTGACCCAGTGACTATAATGTACTCCCACAGTTCTGACGCTACGGCAACGAGGTCTGAAGTCATACGACACCAGGTTATAGTGCAACAGGTTTATTTGAAAACACAAGCATTTGGAACCTCTCTCCTCCTTCAGTCCAACATCGACACCTCCATATCACGGCAATGAGATCTGACAGTGCGTCCATTCCTTAGGGCTAAACCGCTAATCATGTGGCCCTCCATCCATACTGATCCCATTACATTGAGGCACTGCATCAGAATGGACACTTCGTACTCAGCCATTGACAGTGCTGACTACATGTACTGACTGTCTAAAATGTGAGCACTCCCTTGATTCTGACTCTCAGAAGGAGGCAATCGCTCACTACCAATGCTCTGACAGTGAAGCACTTCCTCCAAACTGACCTAGTGATAACAAAGCAGTCCCTCAGGTCTAACCTTCTGATAGATCTGCAATACCTCCGTAGTGATATCTAAACGTATGCGACCCCTTCAATTCTTACCCTCTTACAATGAGACATTGCCTCAGTAATGACCCTCTGACAATGAGGCAATGCCTCAGAACTGACCCACTTAGATTGCTGCACCACCACAGAATTGACCATCTAAGCATGTGGCACACTCCGATCTGACCCCCTTACAATCAGGTACTGCCTCTGTATTGACAATCTGACAATGATGAACACCCTCTGTACTGTGCCTTTGACAAACAGGCACTGACTCAGTAATGACTCCCGACGATGAGGCATTCTATCGGGACTGAACATATGATATTAAGGCACCTGCTCAGTACTGACCATATGATATGGAAGCATTCCCACAGTTCTAAACCAATGACAGTCCTGTAATACCTCAGGACGACCCTCCCATCATGTGACACTGCTTCAATTCTGACTTCTGGATGTAGTGCTGCTGTCATTCTGCTCAATTTCCTTTCCTCCTTTTCCAGGGTCTTCATGTCCTTCCTAAAATATGGTGTTCAGAATTCACTATGTACTCAACTGGAGCTGGCAACACTACTTTATAAAGGTTTCGCATCACTTTTGTGCTGTTTTGCTCTCATCTTCTTGTCCTGAAGCCCAGAGACCCACTGACAGTGCTTAATTATCTCAGTACTGACCATCTGACAATGAGGCACTCCCTCAGTACTGATCCTCTGACGGTACTGCACTACTTCGTACTGATCCCCTAATCATGTGGCATACCCTCAATTCTGACCCGCTTCGAATGAGGGACTGCTTCAGTATTGACCCTCTGACAAAAAGGGACTGCCTCAGAACGGCCCTTCTGGCAGTGCTGCACGACTTCAGTACTGACCCTAAAAGTGTGTTGCATTCCCTCAATTCTGAAACTATTACATCCGGGCAGTGCCTCACACCAGATCTTCTGACAATGAGGCAATCCCTCAGGACGGATCCTCTGACAAAGAGGTACTGCCTCAGAACTGACCGGCTGACGATAAGGTGCTCCTTCAGTACAGACCCATTGATAATGAGTCCCTCCCTCAATCCTGACCCTCTGACAGTGCTGCATTACCTCAGTACTGACACTCTAACAGTTCTTCAATACCCCAATATTGAGCCCCTGACATTTGGCACTCCCTCTATTCTGACTCCATCACATTGAGGCACTGCTTTGAAATGGATTCCTTTAACACCGAGTCACTCCCTTACTGGTCACCCTCTAACAATGAGACACTGCCTCAGAACTGACCTCGTGATAATAAGGCACTCCCTCTATGCTGATCTGCTGATTACGGGACTCTTCCTCAGTAATGACGCTGTAAACATGATGTACTTCCTCAATTCCGACTCCCTTAAATGAGGCCCTGGTTCAGCACGCAACTCTGACAATTATGCACTCCCACAGTTCTGACCCTCTGTCACTGCTACAATACCTCAGTACTGACTCTCTAATCGTGTGGCACTCCCCCAATTTTGACCATTGAATCAGTATTGACACCCTGACTATAATGCACTCCAAGGTTCCGACCGTCTGACAGTGCTTCAATACCTCAGAGATAACCCACTAATCATATGGCCCTCCCTCAATCCATCCCCATTACATTGAGGCACTGCCTCAGAACAGACTCTCTGACAATGAGGCACTCCCTCAGTGTTGACCCTGTAACAATCCTCAGAACAGACTGACCCCCTTACAAAGAGGCACTGCCTCTGCACTGACCCGCTGACGATAAGGCCCTCCCTTATACTGACCAGCTGCTCATGAGGCTGTCCCTCAGTAATGACCCTCTAAATGTGAGGCATTCCCTTAATCCTGACCCTCTTAGGCACTACCTCAGTATTGACCCACTGATATAGAGGCACTGCCTCAGAATTGACATGCTGACAATGGGCCATTTGCTCAGGACAGACCCTATGATACAGCTGCAGTTTTGATATTAGGGGAGTGCTGCACTGTGAATTGGTCAATATTAAGGGAATGCTGAAACTGTCAGTGGGTTGATGCTACGTGTGTGCAACACTGTCGGAGGGAGTGACGTACTATCAGAGTGTCATCACTGAGGGAGTTTCACACTGACAGAGGGGCAATATTAAGTGTGTACTGCAGTTTCACGATTGATGGAGTGCTGCACTGGGGGTCAGCATTGAGGGAATGCTTCATTGTTGGAGGATCCGTACTGAGGGAGTGTTGGACTGTCACAGGGCCAATGTTAAGAGGGTGCTGTGCTGTCAGAAGGTCAATATTAAAGGAGCACTGCACTATCAGAGGGACCGCACTGAGGGAGTGCAGCGGCTGCGAAGATCATCACAAAGGATATGGCATACTGTGAGAGGTCCATTTTGTGGCGATTGATGAACTGAGGTGACCCCACTTACTGCTGACCCCACTCAGTGCAGCACTCCCTCAGTGCAGCACTCCCTCATTGATGACCCCCCTCAGTGCTGACCATCCTCAGTGCGCCACTTCCTCAATACTGTCCCACTCAATGCACCACTTCCTCAATACTGACCCATGGACAGTCTCACAGCACTGACCCTCCAACAGTGCACCCTCCTCACAGCTGACACCCCTCAGTGAAGCACTCCCTCAGTGCTGACCTCACTCAGTGCAGCACTCTCACAGTACTTACCATCACTGCTGACCTTCCTTCAGTGCTGGACGCCCTCAGTGCTGCACTCCTTCAGTGTTGACCCGCTTCAGTACTGACCCCGCTCAGTGCAGCACTCCCTCAGTGCAGCACTCCCACAGTGCAGTATTCCCTCAATTCTGACACCCCTCAGTTCTGACACCCCTCAGTGCTGACACCCCTCAGTGCAGCACTCTCTCAGTGCTGAATCCCCTCACTGAAGCACTCCCTCAGTGCTGACACCCTCATTGCAACACTCCCTCAGTGCTGACACCCTCAGTGCAACACTCCCTCAGTGCTGACACCCTCAGTGCTGCACTGAGTGGGGTCAGCACTGAGGCAGTGCTGCACTCAGGGAGTGCTGCACCGGGGGAATGCTTCACTGAGTGGGTGCCAGCATTGAGGTGGTGCCAGCACTGAGGCGGTGCCAGCACTGAGTGGGGTCAGCACTGAGGGCGTTAACACTGAAGAGGGTCAGCGCTCAAGGAGTGCTTCACAGAGCTGGGTCAGCACTGAGAGAGTGCTGCACTTGGGGGCGTGGATGCAGATCTGAGAGGTGGTCATCACTGAGGGCTGGGGACAGCACTGAGGGAGGGCTTCACTGAGGGGTGTCAGCCGTGTGGGAGTATTACACTGTTGGAGGGTTGATGTTGTGACACTCTCCGAGAGTCAGCATTGAGGAAGTGGGGCACTGAGAGGGGTCAGCGCTGATGAAGTACTGCACAGAGTGGGGTCATCAATAAGGGAGTTCTGCACTGACGGAGTACTGCACTGAGGGAGTGCAGAACTGTGGGCGTGCTCCACTGAGAGGGGTTCAGCACCAAGGAAGTGCTGCACTGAGGGCAGGCGTCAGCACCGAGGGAGTGCTGCAGTGAGGGGCGTGAGCACTGTGGTAGTGCTGGTCTGAGGGGCGTCAGCATTGAGAGGGGTCAGCACTGAAGGGAGGTCAGCACTGACGGGGTAAGTACTGAGGGAATGCTGCACTGAGGGAGGGCTGCTCTGTGTGGGGTCATCACTGAGGGACTGCTTCACTGAGGGGTGTCAGCTGTGAGGGTCTGTGGGAGGGTTAGTGCTGTGAGACTGAGGAATGTCAGCACTGAGGGAATGCTGCACTGAGGGTGTCAGCACTGAGGGAGTGCTGCAGTGAGGGGATTCAGTACTGAGGGAGTGCTGCACTGAGAGGTGTAAGCACTGAAGGGTGTCTGCACTGAGGGAATGCAGCACTGAAGGGGGTCATCACTGAGGGGGGTCAGCATTGAGTGGGGTCAGCACTGAGGGGGTCAGTACAAAGGTAGTGCTGCACTGAGGGAGCGCTCCACTGAGGGGAGTCAGTACTGAGGGACTGCTGTACAGAGAGGGATCAGCACTGAGGGAGTGCTGGTCTGAGGGGGGTCAGGACTGAAGGGGGTCAGCACTGAAGCGTTTCAGCACTGAGGGAGTGCTGCACTGAGGGAGGCAAGCACTGAAGGAAGGTCAGCACTGACGGTTTCAGTACTGTTTGGCTGCTGCACTGAGCGGGGTAAGCACTGAGGGAGTGCTGCACTGAGGGGTTAAGAATTAAGGGTGTGTAACACTGAGTGGGTCAGAATTGAGGTGGTGCTGCACGGACTTGGGTCAGCACTGAGGGAGACCTGCACTTTTAGATGTTAAATATTAGTGTGACCTGCACTGTGAAACGGTCAATATGAAGGCAGCACTGTAATATCAGAGAGGCAGTGTTGAGCGTATGCTGTACTGCTGAAGAGTTAAAATTGAAGGGGTGTTCCATGGCCAGAGTGTCAATAGTAAGGGAGCACGGCATTCTCAGAGTGTTACTGCTGAGAGAATACCATTATGTCAGAGGGTTAATACTGTGACAGAGATGCACGGTCAGAGAGTCAGTCATCCGAGAGTCTGCATTGTTGGAGAGTCAGTACTGAGGGAGTGGGCTAAACAAAGTATATAGGGAGAAGATGTCCCTGCTCGTAGAAGAGCTTTATCACACAGTGTGCAGTTAGGTTATGGAGTGCACTGCTGTAAATGTGATGAAAGACGTTCAATGGAGACGTACAGAGGGCATTGGATGAAAATGGTGTGCAGGTGATAGGTGGAAAAGGATTTGTATGAGATGATAGAGACAACTCAGTATTATGAGTCAAATGGCCTCCTTTCCCTTCTGTAATTTTGCGATTTGGTGTATCCAAAAATTACCTGAAATTTATTACAAACACCAATAAAACAGCACTGTTACTACTTAACCATCTTCCAAAGGATTACTTTCGAACATAGAACAGAGAACATAGAACATCACAGCGCAGTACAGGCCCTTCGGCCCTCGATGTTACGCCGACCTGTGAAACCAATCTGAAGCCCATCTAACCTAAACTATTCCATTATCATCCATAAGTTTATCCAATGACCATTTAAATGCCCTTAAAGTGGGCGAGTCTACTATTTTTGCATGCAGGGCATTCCACGCCCTTACCACTCTCTGAGTAAAATGACTTCAAAATGATTTTGTGGACTCTCCGAAGACAGATAACATGGGGTTAAAAATGACAAATACGCAGAGGGTCAACACTGAAGCAGTACCGCATTGTAACAGGGTTAGAATTGAGGATGTGCCTCTTGATTGGACAGCCAGTACTGAGATTTTGCAGGTCTATCACAGTGTAAATATTGAATGAATTCCTCATTGTCAGAGCGTCAGAACTGTGGGAGTGCATTATTGTCAGAGGGTCAGGACTGAGGCAGTGCCTCATTACGCAGATGTCAGAATTGAAGCAGTGTCACATGATGGGAGGGTCAGTCCTGAGGTATTACAGGACTGTCAGTGGTTTAGAACTGTGGGAATGCTTCCATATCATATGGTCAGTACTGAGCAGGTGCCTTAATATCATATGTTCAGTCCCGATAGAATGCCTCATCATCGGGAGTCATTACTGAGTCAGTGCCTGTTTGTCAAAGGCACAGTACAGAGGGTGTGCATCATTGTCAGAGGGTCAATACAGAGGCAGTACCTGACTGTAAGGGGGTCAGATCGGAGTGTGCCACATGCTTAGATGGTCAGTTCTATTGTGGTGCAGCACTCTAAGTGGGTCAGTTCTGAGGCATTGCCTCATTGTCAGAGGGTCTTGACTGAGGCACTGTCTCATTGTAAGAGGGTAAGAATTGAAGGGGTCGCACACGTTCAGATGATCAGTACGGAGGTATTGCAGATCTATCAGAAGGTTCGTCCTGAGGGACTGCCTCGTTGTCAGCAGTTCAGTTTGCAGGGAGTGCTTCACTGTCAGTGCACTGGTACTGAGCGAATACCTCCTCCTGAGAATCAGAATCAAGGGAGTGCTCACATTTTAGACAGTCAGTACATGTAGTCAGCACTGTCAATGGGTGAGTACGAAGGGTACATTCTGAAGCAGTGCCTCAACGTAATGGGATCAGAATGGATGGAAGGCCACATGATTAGCGGTTTAGCCCTAAGGAATGGACGCACTGTCAGATCTCATTGCCGTGATATGGAGGTGTCGATGTTGGACTGAAGGAAGAGTGAGGCTCCGAAAGCTTGTGTTTTCAAATAAACCTGTTGGACTGTAACCTGGTGTCGTATGACTTCAGACCTCGTTGCCATAGCGTCAGAACTGTGAGAGTACATTATAGTCACTGGGTCAGTACTGAGGGAGTGCCTCATTGTCAGAAGGTCAATATTGTGGCAGTGCCTCATTGAAATGGGTTCAGGATTGAGGGTGTGCCTCACGATTACAGAGTCAGTACTGAGGAACTGCAGCTCTGTCAGAGGATCAGTACTGGGGTCGGACAAGAATGTCAGTCCAGAGGCTCACTGGTCTATAGCTCGCTGGCCCTGCCTCAGCCTCAGTATTGACCCTCTGACAATTATGCACTCCCTCTGATCTTACCCTCCAACAGTGCTGAAACGCCACAGTACTGATCCTGTCATCAGAATCATAGAACCCCCAAAGTGTACAACAGGCCATGAAGACCAAGTCCACACTGACACTCCTGAGCGCATCTGACCCATCCCCTTAACCTATCCCTGTAACCCTGCATTTCCCTCAGTATTCTCACATGATGCCCTCCCTCAGAATGGACACTTTGACAATGAAGCACACCCTTAGCAATGAATCTCTGATAAGACACTCTCTCAGTATTGACCTCTGATCATGAGGCTCTCGCTCAGTACTGGACCCCTGACAATTCTGATCCCATTACAAAGAGGTACTGCCTCACCAATGACCCTCTGACAAAGAAGCAGTGTGTCAGAACTGAGCATCTGACAAGTAGGCACTCCTTCAGTCTGACCCTCTTTCACTGCAGCAGAAATGATCTTTTGCTAATGGGGTACTGCCTGGGTTCTGACCCTGACAGAGCTGAAATACCTCAGTACTTACCGTCAGTCTGTGGCAAACCGTCCATTCTGACACCATTACACTGAAGCACAGCCTCAGTGCTGACCCACTGACAAAGAGACTCTGTCTCAGAACTGACCAGCTGACAATATGCCAGTGCCCTAGGTACTGACACAATAATAATGAAGCCCTCCCTCAGGACTGACCCTCTAAATGTGAGGTCGCCCTCAATTCTGATGCCCTTACAATGAGGCACTGCCCCAGTTCTGAACTCTGCATAATTAGGAACTGGCTCTGTCCGACAGTAATGCACTCCTGCAGTAGTGACCCTCTGACAATGACGCACTCCCTCTGTACTGATGCTCTGACAGTGCTTCAATCCCTCAGCATTGCCCCTCTGACAATGAAACAGTCCATCAGTTCTGACACTGTCACAGTGCTGTAATGTCTTATTGACCCTGTAATCGTTTCGCACTACCTCACTTTTGGTGCCTTTATCGTGAGACAATGCCTCAGCACTGATCCTCTGATTCAGCTGCTATACTTTAGCACTGACCCTCTCTGTTGAGCAAACCCTCACTTCTGACACCGTTACAATGAGGAACTGCCTCAGAACACAAACTCTGACAACGAGACATTCCCATACGACGAACCCTCTGACAAATGAACAATGCCTCAGAACTGACACACTGACAATAAGGCAGTCCCTTACAATTGACCCGCTGATTATAGTATCACAGTCATGACCGTCTAATTCTGTGGCTTCCCTTCAATTCGGACACCTTTCGAAAGAAGCCCTGCCTCCGTATTGATGCTGTGACGGTGCTGATCTGCTAATCATGGAGCCATCCCACAGTTCTGATCCCGTTACATAGAGGCTCTCGCTCAATCCTGACCCTCTGACTGTACTAGACTATCTCAGTACTGGTCCTGCAAACGTGTTGCACTCCCTTATTTCTCACCCCTGTATATTGAGACTGTGCACCCCACTGGACCCTCTAACAGTGAGACAGTCCCTCAGCAGTGACACTACTGTGAAGCAGTGTTACTGACACTCTGACACTGAGGCTGTCAATTCTGACCCCTTTACATTGAGGCACTGCGTGAGTATTGACCATTGAGGCACTTCTTTAGTAGTTATCTTCAGGGTCAGGGTCAGGGCTGCGACAGGCTGTGGGGCAGTGGGGCTTTGACGGCTGGGTCTGTGTCTGGGTCTGGTTCGCTGGCATCTGGGCAGGGTGGTGTCGGGTCGGTGCGTGGAGCCTGGGCCGGGGCCGCGACAGGCTTTGGGCCGAGGGCTGGGGGTTAGAGTCAGTGTCCGGTGGCCGCGGCTGGGACAGTCTGGTGTTAGGGTTGTGGTCGGGGACTGGGGGCCGCGGCCGGGACAATCTGGTGTTCGGGTTGAGGTCGGTGACTGGGGGCCACTGCTGGGACAGTCTGGGGTGAGGGTTGGGTTCGGGGACTGGGGTCTGCGGCCGGGACAGTCTGGGTTTAGGGTTGGGGTCAGGGACAAGCTGCAACAGGGTCGGAGCTGCGACAGGCTGGTGGATGGGTTCTGGGGCCGGGTTTAGGGTTACGGCTGGGACAGTGGTTGAAGGCTGTGGTCTGGGGCCGGTGCGTAGGGCTGAGGTTAAGGCTCGGGTTACGGTGATGGTCTGGTCTGCGGCCCTGGATTGGGTCGGGCCGGGCTGGAGGTCAGGGGCCTGGTTTAGAATCAGGGTCCAGGTTGGGGCGAAGGTTTTGGTTACGTTTGGGTCCGGGATAGGCTCGGGTGGGAGTGATGGTTGGGGGCATGTGTTCCGGGCCAGGACAGGCTGGGATTCGTGTCGGGGGTTGGGGGCCGCGGCCGGGTCCGGAACCGTCTGGGGTTAGGGCCGGTAGCTGGGACAGGCTGTGGGCCGGTTTTAGAGTCAGTTCCGCGGGCTGGGGACGGGACTGGGACAGGCTGGGGACGGAGGCTGGGGCCGGGACAATCCCCAAGAAAGAAACCATAAAAGTCAGAGCCCGCTGTAAATAAAGTCTAAAGTATAGAGCTCGCTGCAAATAAACCCTGTAAAACCTCCCTAAATTCCCCGTAAACCCTCAAACAGACGACTGCAAAAAAACCCTTAAAACACAGAGCCTCCAGTTTATGAAAGCTAAAACACAAGGCCCACTGTACATCAACACTAAATAACAGAGCCCCCAGTAAAGCACTGCGAGATAGTCAGATTCAGAAAGTACCTCATACAGCAAGTCAGATCTGAGGCAGTGCCTGTTTGTCAGACAGTCATTAATGCGGAATCGCAGTGTTGTCTAACGGTCATTACTGAGGCAGCGCCACACGATTACAGGATCAGTCCTGAGGGAGTGCCACGCGAAAAGAGGATCAAACCTGGGTTATTGCAGCACTGAGAGGGTTCGAGTGAGAGAGCACCTCAGTGTCGGCAGTGTACTGAAATTCTGAGGAAGGGTCCCCGGACCTGAAACGTTAACTCTTTTTTTCTCCTTCACAGATGTTGCCAGACCTGCTGAGCATTTCCAATAAACCTGCCTGCCCTAGTCGACCCATTGTCTCCGCCTGCTCCTGCCCCACTTAACTTATCTTCACCTATCTCGACTCCATTTTATCCCCCTTGGTCAAGGAACTCCCTACCTACACCTGTGACACCACAAAGCCCTCCACCTGCCCCAGAACTTCCAATTCCCCGGTCCCCAACACCTCGTCTTTACCATGGACGTCCAGTCCCTATACACCTGCATTCCCCATTCAGATGGCCTAAAGGCCCTCCGCTTCTTCCTATCCAGCAGGCCCGACCTGTCCCCCTCCACTGAAACACTCATCCGCTTAGCCGAACTCGTCCTCACCGTCAACATCTTTTCTTTCAATTCCTCGCACTTCCTGCAGACAATGGGGCTGGCCATGGGTACCCGCATGGGCCCAAGCTCTGCCTGCCTCTTTGTAGGTGACATGGAACAACCCTTCTTCCGTCGCTCCACTGGCCCTAAAACCCACCTCTTTCTCTGTTGCATTGATGACTCCCACGAGGAGCTCGAACAGTTCATCCACTTCACCAACACCTTCCACCCCAACCTTAAGTTCACCCGGACCATCTCTAACACCTCTCTCTCCTTCCTGGACCTCTCTGTTTCCATCTCTGGCAACCACCTAGAAACTGATATACATTTCAAGCCCACCGACTCCCACAGCTGCCAAGAATACACCTCCTCCCAAAAACCTTCCTGCAAAAATGCCATCCCCTATTCCCAATTCCTTCACCTCCGCCACATCTGCTCCCAGGATGAGGCATTCCACCCCTGTACATCTCAGATGTCCTGGTTTTGCAAGGACCGTGACTTCCCCACTTCAGTGGTCGAGAACGCCCTCCACTGTGTCTCCCGCATTTCCTGCAACTCATCCCTCACACCCCGGCCCCGCAATAACAAACAAAACAGAATCCCCCTCATCCTCACGTACCAGCCCACCAACCTCCTGATCCAACGCATCATCCTCCGAGACTTCCGCCATCTGCAATCCGACCCCACCACCGAAGACATTTTTCCCACCCCACACTTATCTGCTTTCCGGAGGGACCAGTCTCTCCGTGACTCTCTTGTCTGCTCCACACTCCCATCCAGCCCCACCACACCCGGCCCTGTTCCCTGCAACCGCAGGAAGTGCTCCACCTGCCCCTACACCTCCCGCCTCACCCACATCCCAGGGCCCAAGAAGACTTTCCACATCAAGCAGATGTTCACCTGCACATCTGCTAATGTGGTATACTGCATCCGCTGTTCCCGTTGTGGCCAGCTCGACATCGGGGAAACCAAGCGAAGGCTTAGGGACCGCAGAACACCAACGCTCGTTTTGCACTAAACAACTGCAGCTCCCAGTCGCGAACCATTTCAACTCCCCCTTCCATTCCTCAGACGACATGTCCATCCTGGGCCTCCTGCAGTGCCACAACGATGCCACCCGAAGGTTGCTGCAACATCAACTCATATTTCGCTTGGGAACACGGCAGTCCAATGGTATCAATGTGGACTTCATAAGCTTCAAAATCTCCCCTCCACCTACCAAATCCCAAAACCAGCTCAGCTCGTCCCCGTCTCCCTAACCTGTCCTTCCTCCCACCTATCCCCTCCTCCCACCTCAAGCGCCACCCCCATTTCCGACCTACTAACCTCATCCCGCCCCCTTGACTACTCCGTCCTCCCTGGACTGACCTATCTCCTCCCTAACTCCCCACATACACTCACCTTTACTGGCTCCATCCCCGCCTCTTTGACCTGTCTGTCTCCTCTCCACCTATCTTCTCCTCCATCCATTTTCTATCCGCCTCCTCCTCTCTCCCTATTCATTTCAGAAACTCCCTCCCCTCCTCCATTTCTGAAGAAGGGTCTGGGCCCGAAACGTCAGCCTTCCTGCTCCTCTGCTGCTTGGCCTGCTGTGTTCATTCAACTCTATACCTTGTTATCTCAGATTCTCCAGCATCTGCAGTTCGTACTGTCTCTGCTGACGCAGAAAACTTGTTTGATGTCCTGCAAGTTATTCAAGTCCTGGGAGACGGTTGCTGAGGGCTGATTAATATGATGCTCATTCATAGCTTCGGTTGGCACGATGGTATTGTTCTGAATAGATTAGAAAATTAACACATACTCAGGAATAAACTCTAATGTAGACATAGGTTTGGCAACTGTCAGCAAATAAGGCCGTGAGGATTAAAAGTGTGAAAAGGCTGTAAATGAAGTGGAAGGAACATTTTAATTTCGTCTCCCTTTAATAGTGAAAAGTATGACAAATCGCACTTTTATGAACGAATGAAATGCGGTAATAGTAAACAAAGTTCACTGGTAAGTAGTCAGTAAAGTTATGAATGAATGAGAGCGCGACAGTGGTAATATGGAGCGCTTGTGGGTGAATTGGTAAATAGGACCTTTATTACAACAGTAAAAAGGCTTGCACTAATAACCATTTACCAAAATTCACTGGACTCTGGGGTGGTTCCTGCTGATTGGAAAACAGCCAATGTGACGCCACTGTTTAAAAAAGGAAGTAGACAAAAAGCAGGTAACTGTAGGCCAGTTAGCTTAACTTCGGTTGTGGGGAAAATGCTTGAATCAATCATTAACGAAGATAATAGCAAGACAACTGGATATAAATTGTCCCATTGGGAACACCAAGCATGCGTTCATGAA
The DNA here is from genome assembly GCF_021869965.1 of Rhincodon typus. NCBI lineage: Eukaryota > Metazoa > Chordata > Chondrichthyes > Orectolobiformes > Rhincodontidae > Rhincodon > Rhincodon typus. The sequence goes on from NC_063375.1 coordinate 4,470,684, forward strand.
GGGTAGGTCATGTTTAACTGACTTGGTGGAATTCTTTGAGGACATTACTTGCATGCTGGACAATGGGGACACTGTGGATGTCGTGTATCTGGATTTTCAGAAGGCATTTGACAAGGTGCCACACCAAAGGCTGTTACATAAGATAAAGTTGCACGATATTACAGGTAATGTATTGGCATAGAAAGAAGATGATTGACTTGTAGAGAATAAAGAGTAGGGGTAAATGGGTGTTTTTCTGGTTGGCGGTCAGTGGCTAATGGTGTGCTTCAGGGATCAGTGTTGGGACTGCAATTGTTTACAACTTACACAGATGATTTGGAGTTGGGGACGAAGTGTGGTGTGCCAAAATTTGCAGATGACACTGAGATAAGCGGTAGAGCAAAGTGTTCAGAAGACACTGAAAGTCTGCAGAGGGATATATAGTCTAAGTGAGTGGTCAAAGTTCATGCAGATGGAGTACAATGTCGATAAATGTGAGGTCATCCATTTTGGTAGGAATAACAACAAAATGGACTATGGTTTAAATGGTAAAAAAATGCAGCATGCTGCTGTGCAGAGGGACTTGGGTGTCCTTGTGCATGAATCGCTAAAAGTAGTATTGCAGGTGCAGCAGGTAATTATAAAGGCAAATAGCATTTTGTCTGTCATTGCCAAAGGGATGGAGTTTAAAAACAGGGAGTTAATGCTGCAGCTGTATAGGGTCCTGGTGAGGCCGCACCTGGAGTACTGTGTGCAGTTTTGGTCTCCTTACTTGAGAAGGGATATACTAGCACTGGACGGGGTGCAGAGGAGATTCACTCGGTTGATTCCAGAGTTGAGAGTGTTGGAAAATGAGGAGAGACTGAGTAGGCTGGGGTTATACTCATTGGAATTCAGTAGAATGAGGGGAGATCTTATAGAAGCATATAAGATTATTAAGGGAATAGATAAGGTGGAGGCAGGGAGGTTGTTTCCACTAGCAGTTGAAACTTGAACTCGGGGGTATACCCTCAAAATAAAAGGAAGCAGATGTAGGACTGAGGACAGGAGGAACTTCTTCACCCAAAGGGTTGTGAATCTGTGGAATTCCCTGCTCAGTGAAGCGGTTGAAGCTACCTCGCTGAATGTTTTTCAGGCAAGGCTAGATAACTCTATGAACAGTAAAGGAATTAAGGTTTATGGTGAGCGGGCGGGAAAGTGGAGCTGAGTCTCAAACAGATCAGCCATAATCTTATTGAATAGCGCGGCAGGCTCGAGCGGCCAGATGGCCTACTCCTGCCCTTAGTTCTTATGTTGTAATGTTATAGTGCCTCACAAAAACCACAGAAAAGGATATTTTAAGGCGATTGACCCTGCATTACTAAAGACGCGCTATCCAGAGGTTCTGAGGGAGGATCACCTGACCCGAAAAGTTAACTCTTTTTTTTCCCTCACAGATGCTGCCAGACTTGCTGCGCAACTTTGTATTTTTTCCTGATTTGTAGCATCCGCAGTTCTTCCGGTTTTTACTATGTGTTTTGGTCTTAATTTGCAGGGGGCTCTTTATTTATAGCGAGCTCTGTCTTTTAGGGTTTATTTGTAAGGGGCCCTGTTTTACGGATCATTTCCAGGTCGTGTCGATGTTGGGGTGTATTGACAGGTGCTCTGTGTTTGCGACTTTATTTAGAGGGAACCCTGTGTTTTACATTCTACTTCCTCGTGCATCTGATTTAGAGGTCATTTAAAGGGGTCTGTGAATTTGAGGGCATAATTACAGTGGGTTCTGTTTTAGGGATTTTTAAAATTAAGCTCCTTGTTTTACTGGTTATTGAAAGGGATCCCTGCCTGAGGGCTTGTTTACAGTCGTCTCTGAGGGTTTATTTACTGGAGGCACAGTTTTAGGGAGGATTTACAGGATGCACTGTGTTTCAGGGTTTATTTACAAGGAGCTCTATATTTGACATGTAATTTACATGGGGCTCTGTCTTTTATTGTTTCTTACTGGGGACTCTGTTTTACATTTTACTTCCTGAGGAACCTTTCTTCTGTGATATGTAAAGGGGTCTCTATGCTTGAGAGTGTAGTAACAGTTAGCTCTGTTTTTATCGTTTGTTTAAATGAGGCTCTGCGTCGGAGATTATTTACAGACAGCTTTGTGTTCCAGGCTTCATTGGAAATAAACCCTAAAACACAGACATCCCTGTGAATGAAGCTCTGTGTTTTAGGTTTATTTACAGGGGTCTATGTGCTGGCGGCTCAGTGGTTTACATTTTACTTCGTAAGGGACCTTTCTTCGGGTTTATTTAAAGGGGCTCTGTGCTTCACAGTGTATTTACTGGGGCCTTTTTTTTTTAACGTTTGTTTAAATGAGGCTCTGCGTCGGAGATTATTTCCAGGAGGCATTGTGTTACAGGGTTCAGTTCAGGGATGTCTGTGTTTTTGGGTGTACATACACGATGCTGTGTGTTTTTGGCATTATTGATAGTGAGCTCCGTGTTTTACAGGTTATTAAAAGGGGTCTCTGCTTTCGAGTTTGTTTGCTGGAGGCTGTTAATTTATAGGGAGATTTGTCTTTTTCGGGTTATTTGTAAGGTGCCCTGTCTTACGGATAATTTACAGGTGGGCTAAGTGTTGGGGTGTAATTAAAGGTGCTCAGTGTTTTCGGATTTATTTAGAAGCAGCCCTGTGTTTTCCTGGGCAATGTGTGTTAGACCTCATTTAAAGGGTTCTGTGTATTTGAGCGTATAATTACAGGGGGCTCTGTTGTTGAAGTTTGTTTAAATAGGAGTCTGTGTCTTAGGGTTTATTTACAATGAAGTCTCTGTGTTTGAGGGCCTCTGTGAAGGCTAGTGCGGTTAGTGGAGGATGAGACTCGCGTTAGGGCTGAGAGTTATGGTTTGGGTTAGGCTTTGGGCTCAAGTTAGGCTTCGGGCTGACGCGAGGGTCAGCGTTAGGGCTGAATCTAGGTTTAAGGTTAGGGATATTTGTGAGAACAGGGAGAAAGGAAGCAGCTTCGCATACCCAGAGCCAGAGGGAGAGCAACTGCATATTCTACAGGAGAGTCGGGATGTATTGTAAACTTAACAGGTCAAATAGTATAACAGATTCATATGATCCCTTCACCAGGAGGCACTGCCACAGAACTGACCAGCTAACAATGAGGAATTTGCCTCGTCCAGGAAAGTATTGAAGCACTGTCAGAGGGACAGAACTGCTGGAGCGCATTATAAACAGAGAGTCCATACCGAGGGAGCGCCTCATTGTAAGAGTGTCAGAACTGAGGAAGTGCCGCACATTTATAGGGTCTGTAATGAGGTAATGCAGCAGTCCCAGAGGGTCAGAACTGTTGGGGTGCATTATTGTGAGACAGTCAATACTGAGGTAGTGTCTTATTCTCAAGTGGTCACACAAGTGGGAATGCCACACGATTGCAGCACTGTGACAATGTCAGACTGAGGCACTCCCTCATTGTCAGATAGTCAGTACTGTCAGAGCTTCAGTACTGAAGCAGTGCCTCATTGTCAAATGGTCCGCACTGAGGTATTGCAGCAGTGTCAGTGGGTTAGAACTGTGGGAGTTTATCAGTCATAGGGTCAAGACTGAGGTTGAGCCTTATTCTAAATTCTTATTGGGGGAGTGCTACATAACTAAATTACATGTTTTTTGAAAATGAGGCATCGGCTGAATGTGATCCTCTGACAATTGTGCACTCCTTCAATACTGACACTACAACATAGATTGACAGCCTCACGCGGACCCTCTGACAATGAGGCATTCTCTCAGGACAATAATCATTAATTATGAACTAATCTGTAATACTATTTGACCTGTTAAGTTTACAATACCTCCCGAGTCTCTTGTAGAATACGCACTTGCTCGCCCATTGGTTCTGTCTCTGGGTATGTGAAGCTGCTTTCTATCTCTCTGCCCCGAGAAATAACCCTACCCCAAACCTTAACCCGAGATTCAGCCCTAACGCTAACCCTTACGTAAGCTCTGAGCCTAACCTCAGGCCAAACCCTATCCCTAACATTCGCCTCAGGCCTAACACAAACCATAACCCTCAGCCCCAGCGCTAACCCTAACCTCACCTCTAACGTTAGCCTCAACGCTGCACAAAAGCCCTCAAACACCGAGCCCCCTGTAAATATAAACTCAGAAACCCCTTTCAAAACCCGTAAAACTCGGAGCTCACAGTAAATAACCCCTAAATCACAGAGCCCCATTTAAACCAATCTTAAAAACAAAGCCCCCTGTAATTAAACCCTCAAATACACGGACACCTTTGAATGAACTCTAACACACATCACCCAGGAAGTGGAAGGTAAAACACAGGGTTCCTTCTAAATATATCCGAAAACACTGAGCACCTGTAATCATACCCCACACTCAGCCCACCTGTAAATTATCCGTAAGACAGGGCCCCCTAGAAATAAACTTTGAAAAGATACACGTACCTATAAATAACAGTCCCCTGTAAATAAACCCGAAGACAGAGACGCCTTTCATTAACCTGTAAAACACAGATCAATATAAAAAATCCCGAAAACACAGCATCGTGTACTGATATCCTAAAACACAGACATCCCTGTAAATGATCTCTGCAGCACACAGCCTCCTGTATATATTCTCCGACGCAAAGTCTCATTTGAAAAAAACGCTAAAATCAGACCCCCCCTGTAAATACACCCAGAAGCACAGAGACCCCTTTATATATAACCAAAGAAAGATAGCTCATGAAATAAAGTGTAAAAGACACCGCCCCCAGTAAGAAACCATAAAAGACCGTCCCCTGTAAATAAAGTGTAAAATATAGAGCTCCCAGTAAATAAACCCAAAAACAGTGCCACCTGCAAATCCTCCCGAAAACTAAGCCTCCTGTAAATAAACTCTCAGAGGCGACCCTAAAACACAGAGCCGCCAATTAATAAAGCCTGAAACACAAGCCCACTGTAAATCAACAATAAATAACACAGCCCCCAGTACAGCACGGCGAATTGTACATCATAGTCTGAGGCAATATCTCTTTGACAGAGTCAGTAATGGGGAGGTGTAGTGTTGTCTGATGGTCATTGTTGAGGTCGTGCGTTATTGTATTAGGGTCAGGACTGAGGGAGCGCCTCATTGTACTAGGGTCAGGACTGAGGGAGCGCCTCATTGTACTCGGGTCAGGACTGAG